>NC_064850.1:104824482-105124482 GCF_024139225.1 Suncus etruscus | reverse complement strand
CCCAAAAAAAACAAAGAAAGCAAGCAAGAAAGCAAGAAAGCAAGCAAGAAAGAAAGAAAGAAAGAAAGAAAGAAAGAAAGAAAGAAAGAAAGAAAGAAAGAAAGAAAGAAAGAGAAAGAAAGAAAGAAAGAAGAGAAGAGAAAGAAAGAAAGAAAGAAAGAAGAAAGAAAGAAAAAGAAAGAAAGAAAGAAAGAAGAAAGAAAGAAAGAAAGAAAGAAAGAAAGAAAGAAAGAAAGAAAGAAAGAAAGAAAGAAAGAAAGAAAGAAAGAAAGAAAGAAAGAAAGAAAGAAAGAAAGAAAGAAAGAAAGAAAAAAAAGAAAAGAAATACTACAGCTGGCAGGATACTTTTCTTACACATGAGCAACTTGGGTTTAATCCCTGATACAACATTTTCATGTTCTTAGACCTGCCAAAATTGATCCCTGAGCTCCACTGGCTATAGCCCCTAAACAAAACAAAGTGTGAGAAGGGAAGGAAACAATTTAAGTTTCCTTCATGAAATTGGTACTAGTTTGATTTTTCCAGTGTGCAAGAATACATATAGTTTGAGGATTTTTTGTTTTGTTTTGTTTTGTTTTTGTTTAGGGAGCTACACCCAGAGGCGCTCAGACGTAACTCCTGGTTCTGTGCTCAGAAATTGCTTCTAGCAGTCTCAGGGGACCATATGAGATACTGGGAATCGAACCCAGATCCATCCCGAATTAGCTGTATGCAAGGCAAACAGTGCTACTGCTGTGCTATCTCTCTCCAGACCTGTGCAAGAATAATTTTATGCCCTCTACTTCTATCAGAAGTTTAAACTAGGAACAGCTTTCTTTCTCTTTCATTCACTCTTATCTCTTTATCTTTCTCTTGTTCTTTTTATTTTTTAATCTTAATTTCTGTCTCTTTTTCCTTGCCTCCTGTTAAGAGAAGGGGATCATAATAAAACTACTTTCAAAGATCAATACATGTTTTGAATAATAGCTCTCATATGAATTTATAAATATAACTTAAATAAATAATAATATAAAATTACAAATATAGCCCTCAAATAATCTTTTTCTCAATAAAAATTAATTTTTCTCAATGTATATAATTTTATGAAATTCTTTTAGTGAAAATATAAGCATTAGCAATTAGCATTTCTTTTTAATCAACAAGAAGTAGAGTTATCATAGTTTGTGCATGTTCTAACTATAGTAAGCACTTCTTTAATTGGGTTTTTATTTGGAATATTCAAGTTTAATCTCATTTGAGTTTATCTTTCCCATTTAATTTTCCCCATTAGTATTACACACACACTGGCATATATTTGCCTTCATATCCACCATGACACTTTCATTTCCTTTAATGTTACATTATTACCTACATTATTTTTTTTTTTTACAAACCCACAGGACACACACAGGACTTTTAATCTGATCCATCTCTCTGCAGTACAACCATTGCTATTTCAGTATTTCCATTTTGGTGATTAGAGTTCTTCAGAGAAAATGACAATAAAAAATCTAGTGCATTGAAATTAGCTTACAACAGAGTTATAAAAGTCCCTGAGCATTGGCTTAACCGTAGTAAGCTCTAGAAATGTACTATCCCATTACTGTAGAGATACCACAAAGAACACATTAAAACAACATTGTCACTGTTGTTAAGAAAGGGAATTTGGAAATAAAGAAAAAGTTCAAGTAACAGGCACAATCATAAATGTTCAAATTTATCTACTGGCCAATAAACATTAAATATAAAACTTAGTCCCTTAGCAAATAAAGTATTACTGAGAATGTATCTCTGAGAGATTACAATAGGGGATATGCTTTCTTCTGAGATTCTAGCCAGAAGAAATTCCTTCTGACAGAGTGGAATATTACTTCTGTTTACTGCAGCTCAGGAAAAAAAAAATGCTAAAATTGCCAAATACACTGATGAAAGTCATATTCTTAGTTAAGGAAAGATAACAAAGCGACACAAGCCAACAATTTCAATAGTCAACAACTAGGATTAAACATTAACTATAAATTCTATATTTGGGGAGTAATGTTAACAATGCAAATATTAAGAATAAATTGAAAGTTTGGTTATTATTGTGAATTTAAAAAATAAGTAGTTTTCAAAATATAAAAGTGAACTAATGTTAAGTTATGTTAGAAAAGCTGTTGAGCATCATCAGTTTCTAAGAATCCAAAGTATATGTTTACTGAGGCACTATGGAAATTTTCCATTAATAAGAGATCTTAACAGCTGACATAAGAATACAATGAATCATAATGCAGACTTAAAATATTGATACTATTAGAATTTGATTAGTTCAAAAAATATGAGGTAAATATTGGTTCTCTGTGTATATTTAAACTATTTGACAAGTAATTTTGTATTTTAACTATTTACCAAGTATTTTTGTAACCTTCATTAATATCTGTGTATATGGGTCCTGTAATGAAAATAATAAAATCCTTTTCTTATCTACTATTGATAATTCATGCTAGAAAATACCATGACCTTATACTCTTTTCTAAGATAAAGAGTATTCTATTTTTAAAATGCTAGAGAAACACCACTTTTATCTCAAGGCATTTTCACTTTATCTTGAAATGCCTTTTACTTACATCTTCAGTGCATGTGCAAACACACTTCTTTTCCATTAATTTTTAAATTTAGTGTAAAATCTGTCATTTACAAAGTTATGGATAACTGAGTTTTAGACACATAATATTTCAACACCAATCCCACCACCAGTATCAAATCCCATCATCAGTACTCCCATATTTCACCATCCTCATCTCCCACACCCTGTTTGCCACCTTGACAGGCACTTTACACTTTGGTGATTGCAGCTTAGAGCTCATATTTTCAGTGTTGTTAAGTTTATGCTTTGGAATTACAGTTATGTCATTCACCAATAGAACCAATATAACTGCAGTCCTGACCCATGTTCCACCATTACTTCCCTTTCTTGTCTTTTTCCCATCTTAATTTCTTTTCTTATCTGTCCTTCTTCCATACTTAAGGGTTATCTAAGCATTTACTACAAGTCCTTATCAGTTATTCTATATACCACAGAGAAGTGAGGTCATCATGCATCTGTCTTCTTTTGGCTTACCTCAATGTGATATCTTCCTGTTCCAACCAGGTTGTACCAAATATTCTCTTTGCACCTTCATACTATTTCATTGTGTTATTTAACACATCTTCATAATCCATTCATCTGTAGTTGAAGATCTAGTTTGATTCCATGTCCTTTGTGCTAAGTACAACAATGAATAATGGATATGCATATGTCCTTTTGAATAAATGTTTTTAAGTTCTGGAGGTAGATATTATGTAGTAGAATTGATAGGTCATAGAATAGTTCAATTCTAAGTTTACTAAGGACTCTCTAAAACTGTTTTTTCATGGAAATTGAACCGGACAACATCCACACCAGCAGTGGATGAGGGTTAATTTTCACCATATCCTTGCTACCACAGATTTTTTTCTGATATGTGCCATTTGACATATGCCATTCTCACTGTTCTGAAATAATATCTTATGTTATCTTCATTTGGATTTCTCTAATGATGAGTCATACTGAGCACTTTTTCATATGCCTACTGGTGATCTGATTGTCTTCCTCTGAGAAGTGTCTGTTCAGTTTCTCTCCTCATATAATATTTGCATGAAATATTTTGTTGATATTTGTTGAATATATTATATATCCTATATATCAAGTCTGTAATTTGGCTGTGCTGAAAAAAGTAAACAAATTTTTTTCCCAATCAATCTTATAGTTTTAGCCCATGTTTCTTTTGCCTTGCAGAAAATGTTTAGCTTAATGTAGTCTTATTGGTTCGTTTTTTGTTTTGTTTTGTTTTGTTTTGTTGCCTTTGCAAATGGTATTATCATTCAAGATACATTTGAGGTTCAAATCCTGAAGCATCTGCCTATATTTTTTTTATCAATGTACTTTAGAGTTTTTGATTGGATTGCAAGGTCCTTGATCCACTTTGAATTGACTATTGAGACACAAAGACATAGTCGTTGATTTTTTGTTTTAGTTTTTGTTTTTTCTGTACACTATTCCACAACAGCAATTCTGCAGCAGGAACAAGTTCACAACAGAGATTTTTCTCTTGGATGATGATTGCCAAGAACTTATGAGCCTTTGTTCTCTCCTGACTGAATTTGGCTTATTCATATAGTTGTAAAAATTTAATTCTTAGGCCCATTAATGCTATACTGGTTGGCCTTGGAATTTCTGAGGATCATCAATGCCACATTTAAGAAGTGCTTGTGGTTAGGGGCTTGGTAGTATCAGGGACAGAACTTTGGGGCCTTACATGTACAAAGCATGTTCTCCAGCCTTTTGAAATATCTTCTAGCTTAGGTGGACTTGGCAGTCAAAAGATCTTTGAATTATTTATTTATTTGTTTGTTTGTTTTTAGGCCACTCTCGGTGATGCTCAGGGGTTACTCCTGGCTATGTTCTCAAAAAATGCTCCTGGCTCAGGGAACCATATTGGATGCCAGGATTGAACCATAGTCCGACCTGGGTCAGCCGCATTCAAGGCAAATGCCCTACCACTGCTTCATTATTGCTTTCTTGTTCTGACCAAATACATTGGTACCTGGCATGTAGATATATAAAACTACATGTTTATAAAACTATATAAAACTACTATATATCTATATGTTTAAAAAATTCTCTACATAAATATGAATAAGACAAAACATAGAGGTGGAAATTTATGATACATTTAATAAATTCTACTTGTTAATAAGTTATCTATAAGAATGAATACAAAAAAAAGCAGTACTTCTTATCATAGTTATTTTCAATGAATTTAGGCCTAAATATATTTTAGATAACAGGACTTTAGGAAAAAATTTGCAGAATATTTTCATGACCTTAGATTAGGCATTTATTTTTTATTTGTTGATTTTTTAATTTGCTTTTTTGGGCTATGCCTGGTGATGCTCAAGGAATACTCTTAACTCTGTGCTCAGGAATTACTCTAAATTGGGCTCAGGGAACTATATATGATGCTGGAGATCACATATGCTAATTACATGGATCACATATAGTCACAAGCAAGACGAACTTTCTACATGCTCTAGCCCCTGGCATTCAGTTTTTCAAAGAACACAACAGATTATAAATTTATTTTTAGCCAAACTATACTGTGAGAAAAATGGAAGAAAATTTTATTTATTTTTTTAAATCTCCATCAGATTATTTGAGAGAATGCCTGAAATTATCAGTTAGTTTTGACTGCTAGAGTTTGAGGTAACTATCAAATTAATATAGGGTACGTGGGTTAGGCATTTATGTTTCTAAAATAGTTAATTATTGTATATAGGTTAGCCTATGGGAAAACAGTATGGTCATATTTAATTTTAGAGATAAAGGTGAAAGTGGGAATTTTGTCCCAATCTCAGTATTTTTTTCTGCCACAATTATTATCCTGTCTTTAATGCACCATTGATGAATTAGCTCTACATAATTTTCGAAGCCTTATATAATCAGACTAAAAGGAATTCCTCTACAAATACTAGAATAAAAAAGAAACAGAATCTGAGAATTTAGGTAGATTCTTTAAATCATTATAATAAAGCACAACCATTTGGAGACACTTTTAGTCATAAAAATTGATTTCCTTAAAAACATAACAATAATCATGACAAAATAAAACATTATTGTATTTGTTATATTTATATTTTGTCATATTGTATATGTCATATTTATGACATAAATGTTTATTTGCTCCATTATTTTTCATGAACCAAGATTTTATGGACAAGAGAATGCAGAGTTAATGCTATTATGTAAAATGTTTTAAAAATATTATTGTAAATACAACATAATCTACTTTTAAAATATACACATAAATGATTCTTTCTTTACTAACAAATAGTCTCAATCTTTACAGTAGATGGTTTTTCAAATAGAAAAAGGTCTAAAATTTTACACCTCAATGTTAGAAAAATTGTGATAATAAGGTGAAATAACACTTTTTACATGTGATAGTTATATAGTGATTCCCATTGTTCTCACAAGTTCTTAAGTGGTTGAGTTAACACAGTAGTGAAGATGCAGTTTGCTAAAATACAGGGTGAGAAATAATGCCTCAAAAGTCATAGAAGAACCAGTATAGCAGCATTTTTGAAATATGATACATGTCTGGATTTTTAAGTTTCTTTTGTGAAAGAAGAAATATATCAGTATTTTATAAGTATAGGTTCAATTAGATTCAGTTATTCAAATAATCTCAAATAATCACTTTCCTTTTGACTTAATAGGCTATAATATTATCTACACGATATTTATTTGTTAGTAATCTCATTTTTTTAAATTTTCACAATTTTTCCTTTATTGGACTGTTTTTTTTTAATAATTCCATTTACAGTCTTTTAGTTAGTACAATATAAAAACTTATGTAGCTTTTAAGGGGACAAGCTGGTGAGATAACAGTGATGGAGGAAGGTCATAGTTTTGGAAGCATTGATAATGAAATATTGAATACCTCAAACAACTATAATATAAACTACTTTGTAAACCACAGAGTTTAAATAAAGCTAAAAAATAATAGAAATTTTAAGAAAAATGACCAACAGAGAAGTATATGTTGGAGGCTGGGAAAATCAAGGGAAAAGGAAATGTTTAATATTGAAAGAACTGGTAACGAAAACATAATGAAATATATGTTTTTTTTATTAAGACACAAACTCAAGTCAGTTTATATCACTATCAATAATTCCATAAGTGAACAAATAGCCCGAATACATAAAATTACTGTCCTGTATTCTTTTTTTTTTTTTTTTTTTTTTTTTTGGTTTTTCGTCCCACATCCATTTGATGCTCAGGGGTTACTCCTAGTTAAGCGCTCAGAAATTGCCCCTAGCTTGGGGGGACCATATGGGATGCCGGGGGACTGGGGGATCAAACAGTGGTCCTTCCTTAGCTAGAGCTTGCAAGGCAGACACCTTACCTCTAGCGCCACCTCGCCGGCTCTGTCATCTTGCGTTCTTAATAATTTATATATCAATTTATCTTTAATTTATAGTTTTGTAATATTGTCATATCATAATACTTATTTAATGTGAAAGAAGTCATTATATTTTTCTCAGGTTTATAGCAACCTTAATGACTACCACTGATAAGAAAGTCTAAATTAATGTCTATAGATTTTTTAGATCATTTTATATACAGATTTTTTAAGTCATTGTGTTATTTTTAAATAAAATAATACTGTTTATCTGAACAGTAGCCAATTCACTCATATCCTTCCTCATGTGGACAGAACTAGTTTTGTTAAGTGACTCCCTTTACCCCAGAACTCAGAAGAAAGAGAAATGGAATCAGCAGGTTGAATTTGTCCTATCAGTTGACTTGCCAAGGAAGAATTGCTGTGGTAAGAAGGTGACCCCGGACTTGCCAATATGTTTGCAAAGGTATTATTTCAGTGAGCTTTAAAAATGTTTTTTTTTTGTTGTTGTTGATAAGAAGAAACACTGAAAGCAATCAGAGGCCTCATTTTACCTTCATTGTACATCTAAATCAGGATGCTATTACATATTTTTGTTTAGTTTTGTTTTTCTTTAAGAGAATAATGCCAGGGAAGTTTAGGGTCTTGAATATATTAGGTATATATGCTATATTTAAGCTATATCCCTAGAGACACATAATCTATTTTGTAGATAAGAATGAGATACTAAGATTTAGAAAGGAAGTTTTGTCATAGATCATGTTAACGTTGACATTTATTTATATAAATGTTCTGATAACATTTCACTAAGTTCAAAAATACAATAAAAATGACAGCCTTAATATCTAATTTTTTAAATTGTACTTTCCTGTATTTTTTTTTTTTAACTTTGGGGCCAAACTCAGCTTTAGGGCTTACTCTTGGTTTACTCTGCACTCAGAATTGCTCCTGTAGTGTTTGCGGGACCAAATGGAATGCCAGAGATCAAACTGATCAGTCATATGCAAGGCAAGTATCATGCCTGTTGTACTTCCTCTCCAGTCCCATTTTTTTTTGAGAGTCTACATCCACCTTGCTCAGGAATTACTCTTTAATCTGTCCTCAGGGATCACTCCTGGGAAGTTCAGGGGATATGTGTTACAGGAGGTAGAAAACAGGTTGGTCAAATAGAAGGTATGTGTCTTAGGCATTGTACCATCTCTGCCCTTTTCCTGATCTCAAAAACAATGTATTTAGTCAAAAATAAAAAGTCTTAAAATACATAAATACACATATATTAAGAAATAGTTTATCTAGACGCTTACCTGTGAATATGTCCAATTTATATATTGATTCAGGTTGCTGACACATTTCTAACAGATTTTATTCTTTTATTTTTAAGATTAATTGCATTATTAAAGCACCTTGGTTACAAAATTGTTCTTTGGTGGGTTTCAGTCATGCAATGTAAGCTTCCTTTACCAATGTACCCTTCCCCACACAGATGTCTCATGTGTCTCTCCTACCACCACCCCTGCCTTTCTCTAGGGCTATTTGTATATCTTTCTCTTTCTGTCTCTGTCTCTGTCTCTGACTCATTCTTTCTTCTTCCCTCTCTGTCTCTCTCCTTTTGACAATGTAGTTTGTATTAATGCTAAGAGAGGGGTGCCTTGCACATCACTTTCTCCCCTTTCTTCCTTCCTTTCTTCCTTCCTTTCTTTCTTCCTTTTTTCCTTGCTCCTTCTTTCTTTCTTTCTTTCTTTCTTTCTTTCTTTCTTTCTTTCTTTCTTTCTTTCTTTCTTTCTTTCTTTCTTTCTTTCTTTCTTTCTTTCTTTCTTTCTTTCTTTCTTTCTTTCTTTCTTTCTTTCTTTTCTTTTTTAATATAATTTTTATTTTAATCATAGTGTTAACATGTACCTGGAATATTACTGTGAACGATATGTAATCTCATTTTGATGGATATAATGGAATATATATGTAGCTTTATGAACTTAATAAAGGATTATATTTTACAAAAATAATTGGCTTAACTATAACTTTGGAATAAAATATTAATGTAAGGGGCTGAAATGAGAACACAGTGAAGGGCATTTGCCTTGCATGCGGCTGACCCGGACGGACCTGGGTTTGATCCCCAGCTTCCCATATGTCCCCCCCAAGACAGGAGTGAGTTTTTGAGCACATAGCCATGAGTAACTCTTGAGCATCACCGGGTGTGGCCCCAAAACAAAATAAAAAAAATATATTACTGTGGGTTATCATTTAACACAAGCTATCCACAGTTCATTATATAAATTACAAATAACTACAATTAGATATTTTTATAAGTTTATAAGAATGAGGACTATAGAAACATGAATTCTTCAGTAGATATCTTAGTTCAACTAAATTATTTATTATAAAACAAAATCCTATTTACCGGATTGTTTTATCCTTAAACACTTATATTACAGTACTTAGGCTAGGAAGAAAGTCAAAAATGAGGGTTTCTGTATGATCAAATTTTGGTAAGATTGTCCTTTAAGCTGAGAGATGGCTGCTTTCTCTATATATCCTCATAGAGTAGAGAAAAGAGCAATACCCCCAAATATCTTCATTCATCGATACATCAAAAACACATTCCATCATTAGGACCACTTCTACATATAACTTCTACTCCCAAAAGTCCACTAACATTATCACATTTGGGGTGCAGAAATCAATACATGTATATTCAAAGCATAAAAACTTTCTCTAAAGAAGACAAACAAGAATTTAAGAATGTAATTTTTAAAGTTATTGCTGTTTTATTTGTATGGTTAATACTTATATATTTTGCTATCCTTTGTAACATACAGAGAAACAATCTCAAGGATGTGTCCAAAATAATGTTAGTAAAGTTGAGAATCTGTTCATAATATTTATAGACATTTCTTTGTATTTACAATGAAGGTTTTTCAAGCTGTTTCTTATTTGTTAAGTCAGTTTACCACATTTCATTGTTGAGTTGCAGCAATGTTACAGAATTGAGTTCCTTAATATTTTATGTTGTTGATTTGTTAATTTTAGAAATTAATCTTCTATATGATATTTCATTGTATGTGGTGGGCAGGCAGACTTTTTCATGTGCCACTGTTTCTTGAAACTTTTAATCTAATTTTAACTGGGAAACAAAAGAAATAGATTGCAATATCTGGTGAGAAGGCATGGACAACTAGAAAATAAAATATTTACCTCTTTTGAATTCAGACACTCCAGCTAATTACTTGTTCTTATTTTGAAATATCCTGAATTGGAATTTAGAGGGAAGATTAAATTATTTTTTGTAATGCTGTAGGGGAAAACTGGTTTTTTTGTCCCCAGTCACGATTCTGGTGGTAGTCATTATCCTCACCATCTGCTTATACATACTAGAAACAATATCAGAAACATTGGTTTGTGTGTTGTAAAAATGATTTGTTTCTTTATGAGTTTTCAAGGAGGTATCGACTACCTAAATATGGTACCTACCATCTTTTTCCCTTTGTATTTTAGTACTTGATACTGCAATTCAATATTTTCAGAAATTATTTTGTAGAAAAAAGCTCATATTTTGCAATAATATCTTACTATTAGCCAATACTTAGGCAAAATTTTGTTTACTGTGTTAATGACATGATATAGAGTGTGGAGAGTATTTTTCCTAGAAATAAGCTCTTTATTAGTTGGTGGGGAATTTTGTTTTTGTTGTGTTGTGGGCTTGTGTTTCTATAGGTGGTTTAGAAAATTTTGTTTTGGGCCCAGAGAAACAGTCAGCAGGTCAGGCATTGCATTACATGTGGCCAACTCAGGTTTGATCCACTGAATCCCATATAGGTGTCTGAGAAGAGTGATTCCTGAGTATAGTCATGAGTAAACCCTGAAGACCAAAATATGTGGCCCCAATTAAAGCATGGAAGAAAAAGAACGGTGCATCTTTAGCATAAGAAAATATTTAATTGAAGATAATTATTAATGAATATATTAAGTCTATTTCTTGAGAAAAATAGAATATAATAGTGAATATTTTTAAAATAATGATTTTATGTTTCATGGATTTTTTACTGTTTTATTGTATATCTACTTTATACAAAGCTACATGTTACCGTCTAAATTTATTTATTATCATATAAATTATTTAAAATAGCAGTAGTTTTTTATCATGATTTGGAAATACTAACAGTCTCTTTCAACCAATTAACTGAGAATACAGAAATAATATTATAATCCACTGGGATTAATAGGCTAGCTTTTTAAATATAAACCTATTTGAAAATCTATACTCTAAAAGTATTTTACTGTGGGGAATTTATTTTACTACATATCTGTACTGTTTATAAACCTTTTTTATTTGGAGGGCATAATTAAATATAACATTAAGTAGTAAATCAAGGAACATTTTATTAAGATATGCAGGATAAAATGGAGTTAGTCACTGAAAAGAGTGAGTTTTAACAAAAAAAAACAAGTTACTATCTCATTCATATTAGACTAGTAATCCTAAACTAGGACTAGTATAAAGTAGGTCAAGAGTGAATGTTCAACACAAAATATAAGCAAAAAATAAATAATGATAATAATAATAAAGATAGAGGGACTAGTATATCTGGTACATAGAAGCATTTTGTATAAATTTTCTTTTTCATGTAACATTTCCTTTGCTAGAATAGATGTCAGAATATATTAAAACTGTGCTAGAAAATATAGGGAAAAGAAAATTCTCATTGACGTTCATTTCAAAAAGAGGTCTTTTGCACAAACAGGATGTACAGTACCAAACTAGTAATTTTCTATCCTCCGCTTTCTATTTTTGCCAACATCTATATAGAAATAAAAGCTGTCACCCCCACAAACCTCCTATTTCTTTCATTCTTAGCCAAAAGCAATGCACAATAAAGCAGTCAAATCACAGATTGATCATATTAAATTATAAAACCCAACTGGTCAATTAAAGTGTCATGTAATGCTAAAGAAAACTTGAATACATTCAATTTATTCTTGGTATATGTTTTATTTACTCCTTATTTGGTTGTTTCTTAGTTTAGGGGATATAACCGGATTTGCTTAGGGCTTACACCTGACTTTGCACTCAAGGATCACTCCTTGAGATTCTCAGGGATAAAAACTCAATTTACTGTGTGCCAGGCAATTGCCATGACCCCTGTATGGTCTCTCTAGTTCGAATTTAGTTTTGAATAAAAGTTTTCCTAACAACTAGTATTTGATTCTACTACCAGAAATTTTTATAGGCCTGTTTTGAATGTAATAATGCCATTACTGGGGCTAGAATAATAATACAGTTGGTAGAGTACTTGCCTTGCAAAAGGCTAACCTTTGCTTAATTCCCAGTATCCCATATGGTCCCAAAGTCTGCCATGAATAACCCCTAAATAACATGGGGTGTGGTTTAAAAATGGAAGGAAAAGAAAAAAAGAAACAATTACATATAATTGGGAGATAAAATATTATACTAATCTATAGCTCAAGATTAAAAAATACTTTACTTAGTACTGTATCCTGCTACTCCTTCAAGTCATTATTGCATTTGGCAGTTTTTCTCAGAAACAAAGATATTTATGAACAAGAGGGTGGATGCCAGTATATTGTGGAGCGCATCTTAGTTCTTTTACAGACTAATGTGAGTTTTTCTTCATTAATATTTTCAATGTTTGACGTTCTTGAAAATATCTGATAAGCAAAGTCTTTTACCATTAAAAAAGTAGGCATCAGGCAAAAATGTTGGGACAGTTGGTAAGCTGTTTGCCTTTCAAGAGATCAACCTTGGTTGGATCCCCAGCATTCCATATGACACCCCAGAGAACCATCAGAAGTAATTATGAGCGCAGATCCTGGAGTAACCACTGAAAAAAGCTGGGTTTGTTCCCAAATAAAATAAACAAAAAAGTAGAAATCAAATTTTTTCCCAAAAGTATCAGAGTTTTGTTTGGTTTTAGTCCACACCCAGCAGTGGTCATTGTTTACTTGTGGCTCAAGAATCATTCCTAGCAGGTTCAGGAGACCATATGGGATACCTGGGATCAGCCCCTATCAACGACATCCAAGGAAAGCATCCTATCCACTGTTTTCACTTTGGTCCTCAAGTTTCTTTGAAAAAATTTTTTTTTGGTTTTTGGGTCACACCCTGAAGCGCTCAGGGGTTACTCCTGACTCTATGCTCAGAAATCGCTCCTGGAAGGCTCAGGGAACATATGGGATGCCGGGATTCAAACTACCGGCCTTCTGCATGCAAGGCAAACATCTTACCTCTGGGCTTTCTCTCTGGCCCCCCAAAAATATTTTTAAACACCAATATTTACAAAGCTGTTCATAATAAAGTTGTTTAGGTCATTCAATTTTTTTTAAAAAAGGAAAAGGGATCTCATTTTACTGAGTATTTAACTTCTAGCCAACATAGGAACCTCAATGTAAAGACAATATTTATAAACAAGATTTTATATATAACTATATTTAAGGAAATGTTTGGTTGGTAAGAAAAATTTAAGTGATGTTTGAACTGTATCTTGAAAAATAAATTAAATTTGGGATGATAAAATTTGAAGTTAGTTTGGAGTGGAAATGTATCTTTGACCCATAACAATATATGATTAATATAAAAATAACATCATGTGTGTGGGTTTGTGTGTGTAGACTAGCAATTTTGTTTGAAGAAAAAATATTTTATTTGACAGACACTTACATATCACTGAAACCTTAGCAGGGATCACTTTGTCTATTTCTTAGCAGGGGACTAATAAGATCCTGGTAGAATAATTAATACAGTTTTTAAAGAATGAGTTGAAAATAAATTTATTTTGTAAAGTAAGTGGTAATTTATTTCAACACTGGAATTATTATCTATGTTCATTACTAAATGTCAAAATTTTGGAACTCAGTCAATGTCTTCTTTGAGACAGAAGCACCCATAAAAAATTAGATAGAGTATCTGTTAAAAGATGGTAGCAGATCAACATCTATTAGAATATGCTCTCCTTATTCTACAGAGCAATAGGAAACCTCAGAAGAATTTTTAACAAAGTATTAATGTTAGTAGAGTTAATCTAAAACAATACAAAAATAGCCTTTATATTTCCAGTAGTAACATTTAATATAGGGCGATGGACACTAATAAATGTATTGGAAATTATGAACTAAAAATAAAGGCCATATGTTTTCAGCTTCCTATCTCTTTGCTCAATAATGGTAGCTGTTATATAGTGCAAAGTGTATGAAATTTCAAGAAAAGTGGTACCATCATGACATTTCCATGTCTGAAGAGAAATGAATTGTAGCTATTTGTTGTAAAAACTCAGATATGGTCGAGATCCACTTACTGTTTATCCAAGATTTAATTCTATTACTTCTCTATTTTTCTCAGCCTTCAAGACTGCATCAAATGGCAAATTCTAAATAATATCTGGAAGTGTTGGCAAAGGCACCAAAGGATTTTCAGGTTTTGGTTGAGTGTGAAAAATACTGAGGCCAACACACAATAGTGGCAATGAGATTCCATTATCAGATTTATTTCAGTGATGTACAGACCTTCTGTAAATGTATTTGAGAATTGGAAGAGCATGTGGAGGGAAGGTTGTATTTTGTTTGTTAGCAATTGGGTCACACCTACTGATGTTCAGGGCTTACCCCTGGCTTTGTGCTCACTCCTGACAGATTCTGGAAAATATATGGCATACCAGGGGAGTAAACACAGATTGGTAATTGCAAGGTAATTGCAACCCACTATATCTTTCTAACATTGACCATTGGTTTGGTGATTAAATCAATACCTAATAAAAGCAAACCATCAGTGCAGCCAACTGAGATGACTCTCAGGTCCATCTGGTTTACATTTACAAATAGCTAATTTAAAAGACATAAAAAAGAAAATATTGGTCAAAGTAAATATAATATATAATATCTAGATATTATATCTAGATATTAGATATAATATCTAATATCTAGATAACTGAACCACAATAAAAAATCTAATAGTGAATACTCTAAGACGGATTGACAGATACTTAAAATATTTTCTTTATAAAATATTGATCAATAGACATATTTTAGAGATGATGTAATTTACTTTACATCTTATACTTCTGTGGATTCTAAAATACTACGTTTTGTAAATTGTTTTTAATGCTTTATCAAATGAAAAAAGAGAGTAAGCAGACGGACTATTATTTAAGTAAATTATTACAAGAAATATTGTTTTATATTTTACTAATATTTAAATATTTAATAAAATTAAAAGTTAAATTCCATAGAATAAAATATAAATATTTTGTTAGTACCGCTAACACGGATAACGGTATCCTATGCCAACAATTTGAAGAAAAATTTACTAGTGTTATTTCTTTACATTTTATTACTTTTATACCATAAATTTGAGAATTTTTTCTCTAATCACATTTTACAAGTAATATATCAACTAATCTTTTTTGGGTTAGAGACTTTTAAGCAGATCTCAAAAGGTCTGTGTCTCATGTGTACTCGTCCTTAATATCACTATGGTTCATCACAAGCACAAGGATGTGAATTTGTTTGAGCCTGCAATGACAGTGATATCCCCAGAAAGTACTAGTACCATCCAAGGCCACATCTTAGGATGCCTGGGGACATCCAACACTGTACATGGTGATGCTTAGGGAACATATGTTGCTGAATTTAAGCCTCATCTGGTGCATGCATATTTCAATCTCTAGTTCCAATCTTAAAGTTTGTCTTACTGAGTAGTCGCAATAGAATCTATGTTAAATGTAAATTTTAGTGAAGTGTTCAAAGACTCTTCTAATATGTATCTCTGTCTGAAAATAAAATGCATTTTAGGAAGATATTTAAGTTTCTGTAAATGGCTAATAATATGAATGCATACGAGAAGGTATTTTTTCACCAAAGTTGCATTTAACTTTAAATGTCTTTAAATAGAATGCAAGCTGCATTTTATGTGTAGAAGTTCCTTTCCTAAAGAGAAACTAAAAGTGTGGGTTTTATTAGACCTAAATTGAATTGATGATGGTGAAGAAGAAGAGAAAAAGAAGAAAGGGAAGAAGGAACGAGTAGGGAGAAGAGAGAGATAAAGAGAGAAAGGAAATGTTAATTTTCCAAAACATGATCGATGAGTAGGTCCTGTAACATAAGTCTGTGATTCGCAGTTGACTGTTTCAGTGGTCTGAATGATCATATACTTTAAGTCCTAATAGAGGACCTAAATACAGGAAAAGTGTGTATATATGTGTGTATGTATGTATATGTATATATTATTTTTTGACTTGTTTTTGTTTTCTGTTCTTCCTTAACTTCATCTGTTCTGGTTCTGCTTGGGACAAGAATAAGATTTGCCTGGATAAAAGCTCAGGTCAAAACCAGGGCACAAAGATGATGGAGCCTGACATTCTCACCCCCAAATGCACCAGCAATCTAATATAGAATCATTTCTTTTTGCAAAGACATACTAAAAAAGGGGAAATTTTATGTATAGAAACAAGCTCTTATCGACTAGGGATAAGAAATCACATATTTTACAATACAGGGGCACCTCCCAACTTGAACATATGTCATGTGGATCCAATTTAGACTCCATGTGATTAGACAGCAGCCTTCCAACCCTGACCCTAGATCTCAGATAAAGAACTGACACAGTTCTCCACAACAGCCCCAGGAATCAAACTTCCACTGGGACATTACTAATACTGCTCTGACACCAACATATACCAGTTTTGATATGACATCCTGACAATGAGGAAATGGCAACAATTTGAGGTAAAGGCAGGTTGTCTTATCTCATCATCAAACAACAAGATGAAATCAGCAGACACATCATCTTTTGATATGTGCAAAAGCCAATATAGCTAACTACAGAAGACTGACTGTGACAACCATGACTGGGCAGAATTTATCCTGGGAGCAATAGGAAAGACGCTAGCCTAGGCTTTGGCCCATGATCTGTACAACAACCAAGATTTCTAATTCCAGCAGTCTGACTGAAACAACTGCAACTGAGCAGAATTTCTGGAAACATAATAAAAAGACTCTACCCTAGGCTTCATCCTAGGATTAGTGCAAACATTAAGACCACCAACTACAGAAGACTGATTAAAACAACAGTGATGGGGGGCTGGAGAGATAGCATGGAGGTAAGGCATTTGCCTTGCATGCAGAAGGACAGTGGTTCAAATACCAGCATTCCATATGGTCCCCCAAGCCTGCCAGGAGCAATTTCTGAACGTAGAGCCAGGAGTAACCCCTGAGAGCTGCCGGGTGTGACTCAAAAACAAACAAACAAACAAAAAACGCAACAGTGATGTAACAGAACTTCTAGAACAGTTAAGAAAGACTCCATCCTAGGCTCCACCCTATGACCTGTGCAAATACCAAGATCTCTAATTACAGAGGACAAATTGTATCATCCACGAGGGAGTGGAAAATTTCCAGGCATCACAAAAGGACCTAGGGGAGAGTAAAAGAGCATGTACGAAGCCTGTAGTTATACCCATGACAGTATACTTCAAGGGTGGAGAAATCCTTTATCTCTTAGGCCAGGGGAATTCCCTTTCTAATCTCCCCCAATTTTTACTGTGCCTATGAAAAAAATAGCACAAATAAATTATTTTTGTAATTGCTGTTGCTTGTCTTTTTCTTTTTTCTTTTTTTTTTCTTTCCTGTGCTCTGATTCACCTGTATTTCGGGAACGTGGTTAGTGTTTGGTTGTTGTCTTTATTGCTGTGGTGCTTTTCAGGGCTTTTTGTTTGTTTGTTTGTTTTTGTGTTTGTTTTGTTTGGGGGGTTGATTTTTTTGTATTATTTTTATGGTTTCCTTCCTTTTTCCCTTTCTTTTCTTAAACTGACTTCTATAGTGTCTAGAAGAACTCCCATTTTTTGCTTGTTTGAATTTTTGCCCTTCTTTTTTCTTTCTTTTTTTTCTTACTTTCAAACAGAACCACATAACTTGAACCATCTTGTTCTGCCTCACAAATTGAAGGGGAAATAATGGAGGGCACCAAAACCAAACAGTCATATGAACATTGAGTAGAAATAAAAAAAGATCAGACTTAAACACCAAATTCAAAGCCAACTACAACAGAATCGATATCCAATCTACAACAAGCTAGACACAGAAGGGACCACTTATACTAGCAGCCCAGGGGCAAAGGAAGGGCTATATGGGATGCATGGTGGGAACAGCGATAGAAGGAGGACAACATTGGTGGTGGGTATGCCCCTGATTTAATGTCACTATGTACCTAAAATACTACTGTGAAATATTTGTAATCCACTTTGATCAAAATAAAAATCATTAATTAAAAAAAGTTTTGACAGAGGAAAGGAACCTTGAAATCAATAAAATTAATCATTTTAGTTAGTGTATTTAGGGTAGCATAAGGTAGAACAACATGCTATAAACCTTTACAAATATTTCTATCAGGAGAAAGTGGAAACTCCATCAAGAATTAACTGGTTAGCTGCTAGGTACCATATGCAGAAATCAGAAGCTTGATCTATAAACTAAAGGCATGAAAGAGAAAAGTTTAAAATCTCAGTGGTTTAACACTTCAAAAGTTTTTTAAGTTTATTTGGGTGAGGATTTGGGGCTAAAAACAGTGGCACTCAAGGGCTAGTAGGGTCTGCGCTCAGGAATCAATCCTGACAGGCTTGGGGGGCCATATGGGATGTCAGGGATGGAACATGGTTGGTCCTGTGCCAAATCCCCTTCCCTATGCATCACTCTGGCCCTCACTTCAATAACATGAATTCTTGATAATATAATTATTTCTTAATCATGTTAGTCATACAAATTCAGGTCAATCCAAATTCTTTCCATTCTATGTTTTGAATATCTCATCATTAGACTGCACTATCATTGCAATTAAGAGGTGATGAGTGCATAGGCCTCTCTGTTATACAATGTCAGTTTCTAAGCAATTCACTGACTTTAGATATTCCTTCAACTAATAAACGCTACATTTTCCCCTATTAATAGCATCACATTAAGAGAGAATTTCATTTACTTCTACTCACCCACCCTCAAACTCTCTTTTCCGTATAATGATCAATCCAATCTTCACATTTAATAATTGCTATGTTTTCTGTCTGAAAAATTTGCCTTCCCCAAAGTCATATAAATAGTGTCTTAGTGTATGAGTCTGAATTATTTACCATAATTTATTTTAGAGTTATCCATGTTATTGTATATATAAATCATGATTAATATTTATTGCTCATAGTTCTTTCATTAGAAGTTCTACTATTAATCTATTTATAAAATGGTTGAGTTTTGAGATTTTATAAGTTTATAATAAGTATTAATAAAATTTCTGTAAATATTCCAGTAACTGTGTCTTAAGAACATATGTGTTTATTTCTCAGGTTTATCAGGAAAAGAATTAATGATTACATGCTAAGAACAAATTTAACTTCATAATAAAGAGTTAAACTATTTTCCAAAACATCGTGTCATTTTTCCCCCTACAATGTAAGAATTCCAATTGCTTTGCATCCTATACAGCACAGGGTTTTGTGGTTTTGTTTGCTTTACTTTGGTTTCATTTTTCCTTTGGAATAGAATTTACATTATTTTAATTAGTAAAGCACCTATTGCAGAGTTTTAGTGATGGATTATAAAATCATCTGTAGCTTATTATCACCTGAAAATTAGGTTATGGTGTTTCTTCAAAACAAAAAAGTTTTTAACGTTAAGTTAAGTTTTAATGTTAAGCCTATCCCATTTAAATTGTGGAATTACCTCATTAAACATAAATAATGTGTATCTAATATAGACTGACTCTTTTACAATTTTTATTTAGATTTTCTTTTTAGTCCATTTTTTGAAATTGATTAATTTTCAAATAAATATATAAAATTATACTTATTCATAATCAACATTTAGAAATAAAATGATATATATTTAACTTCACATTTAAAATAATCATAGACATAAACTTTCAAAAATAATTTTAATATTTAATAAATACAGTTTATCTCATTTTATGCCTGGTGATGTCAGAGAGTCTTGTAATTCAGAAGATTGAAGTTAGGCTCACTCATATACACAGTATGTTAGATCACTTTAACACATGAGCTATCTATCAGACTTCCAGGCTATTTTTTATAACATAAATTGTGCCTTTGGCATCGTATCTAAGAAACCATTAGATAAGCTAAATCAAGAAAATGTTATATAATTGACGGATATTGATGTTTTACATTATACATTTAGGTTTGTGAACAATTATGACTCATACTTATGTATAATGTAAAGATGATGCTGAAATTAAGATTTTTTAAATTTTTCTTAATATGACTGAAGAGACTTTATATTCTTAATTGGATTTTTGCATCTTTTTCAGGATTCCATTGGACTGAATAATGAGTTTCTTTGTCAGCATTGTCCCATGACTGGCAAAATTTACATGAAAAACTTGAATTACAGAATTGTGCCTAATGTGCTGCTCTGAGATAAATGTTGGTTGAATGGAACTGAATGGAGTCAGAGTTTCTTCCAGGAACACAAAACATCTATGGAACAATAAATGACAGTATGGAAGGATTTAAGAGTTCAGGACCAAGGCATGAGGTAAATTCATAGTCAAGTAAAGTTCTTAAGGGTATCACCCTGGCAAACAGGGTTATGCTGAGCTTCTGTCATTCCAATTTGATATTTATGTTTCTACAACTTTGAAACAGGAGTCAATAGACATACAAGGATCAGAAGAAGGTATTACTTCATTGGCCTCTCACCAGGAGACCCATTCTTGATGTGAGTTCTGCTAATTCCAAGCTTATAACAAGAAGGTTGGCATCTGAGTGTCACTTGCTAATACTAGCCATAAAGACTAAGTTCCAGTGAACATTTGGTCGATATTAAAAATGTCATGGCTCTCAAAGCATATCTCATTAGTAAGAGGGGACTCTCTCTCACTGCTGCCATTAGCTCTGGAGGGCATGTTCTGTGACTGAGTTCTCAGCGATCTCCTAAATCTTGTACCCCTGCCTCCTACACAAAAGTGCTGGAAAAAAAATAACAATATGACTACAGTAGGATAATCTAAGGACTACCAAACTGCTGACCAGACCCCGCTGACCTCGAGTCTACAGTTGTAATTTAGAACCCTCTTAAAATTTTCACTCAGGTCGTTAATATTAAAGTGTAGTTACCAAGACCCATAGCACCAAGCACATGCTATACTAAGCATTAATAAAGTTGAATTCCTGGTCACTGTTGACCAAACCCTTAAAATTCATTGAAAAGGTGCCATTAATTATGAAGATTCTATTACCTCAGTTAGTCCATCAAGTATGTTCTAACTTGACACAAACATGCTCTGGTCAATTACGTCTACACAGACTTGGCCATCATTCAGGCCTTCTCAAACACGGTACATATAGTACAACATCCATAATTCTCAGTATTTAAAAGCATTATAGACATGGCACCATTGCTTAAAAAAACATTCAGAAAGATTGCTACACAAAGACTGCTACAGAGGTCTGCTATATTTTGGAGATACTATTGCTACTAGATTACAAACAGAATCACTGTATATGTACAAAGGCCAGTTTTTTTTACTGGAGTTGCTATTTGGTGTACACAGCTGTTTTCCACTGTCAGTACCATGGCCTTTAGAACATTAATAACTATAATCACTGCCAAATCCTAGAACAAGTCAACTATAGACTGCATCCAAGTCCACTAGATATTGAATAACTGAGTTAAGTAAAACAATATTTGAACAAAATTATACCTAATAGAGGACTAAACATCAGAACAGAATAAGCTAAAGACTGAAATAATGGACTTGAAGGTAGCATAGAGTGAACTACTAAAATGTAAAAGAATATTTTTTAAATGAAGACATTAAGACATTTATTTTACAAAATCAAGGTGATCATCATTTGCTCCAAAGGAAAGCCATAAAAAATAAATGCTGGCTGAGAAAATGATTAAGAACCTTCCTAATGTAAGGATGGAGACATAGCCCTAGATTTAGTATGCTCAAAGTATCCTCTCAAAGTAAACCCAAAAGTGGGCACAAAGAAACATTATAACTAAAGTAGAAAGGACCAAAGATATGCAATCTTAGAAGCAGTATGAGAATATCAAATTTCACACATAAGGGTATTTCTACTAAGACATAAAGCAGATATATCAACTGAAACTCTATGTTTTATTTTAAGTACTGAAGTAAAAGAACTTTGAAAATATTTCACCTATCATTTTACTCAAATTCCTAAGAGTATAAAATTTTCAGAAAAAATATTAAATTAATTATTGATCACTAAACCTACTTTGTAAAATTATCAAATAATCATACATATGCATATATAAACCAAAAACCAACTAATACATTTGTAAATAGTACAATATATGAAAAGCAAAATATCTGAGAAAATATAGTACTGATGATGAAGTTACCTAAAATAAATGATAGAGTGACTTATTTTACATTTAAAATGGGTCTTGGGCCAGAGTCATAGTCCAGTGGCTAGGATACTTGCCTTGCATGACCCAGGTTCAATCCTTGGCCTCCCATAAAGTTTCCAGAGCCTACCAGGAGTGATCTCTGAATGAATAAAGAGAGCTAGCTATAACTAAGTACTGAGCATTGCCATGTATGACCCAAAAATTAAATTAACTAATTAAAACTAAAATGAAATAGTGCATACATCTAAAATTTTGGATAAAGACGGCAAAGTAAAAGTATTTTGAAGGCAGAAGACCTAAATAGAATCTTATCACTATATAACAGTTAAGAGCTTAATGTTAAAGTAGAGAAAATACAAGAAATTTAAAGAAACAAACCAAAATAAAAAAATACCTGAAATTTATATAAAAATGGAAATAAATTTCTTTATGTCATTATATCTCTAAATGTCAACATATCAATAACAATCAATGTCAATGTATTAAACTCACCTACAAAAAAAGCACAGTGATCAGATAGATAAGAAATTAAAATCTAACCTTTTTTTAAAAGGAAATTCACTTAAACTTCAGTTATAAACATGGTCAAGTAAAAGATTGGAAAGCACTCATACAAGAAAAGAGTAGTTTAAGAAAGGCAAACACAGCAATACTTATGTCAGAAAAATAAAATGTTAGTAATCTCATCTCACACTGATCAAATTTGTTGAGATCAAAATATAATATATAAAGAGATAAAGTAAAAGGTAGTCTTATCATCTAACTTCAACATTGGCATGAATAAAGAATTCTCTTTAAGAAACAGCAGTCATAATATAGAGTTGGAAGACTTGACATAATAGATATTTTCAGAAAACTGGAATATCACTGACAAAAATAAGAGATATTTAACCACTTAGATCACAATGTATAAAAATTAATTAAAAAGTATTGAGGGTTTGGTAGTTGATCCCAAAGTTTAAAATGAATAGAAGGAAAAATAGGATTTCAGCATCAGAAAAATGAAAATTTTATCTACTGGCAAGGAAAGCAAAAGAATAAACAAAATAGGATTTCAGCATCAGAAAAATGAAAATTTTATCTACTGGCAAGGAAAGCAAAAGAATAAACAAAATATGCTATATAAATATACAAGAACTTTCAAACTTGCCCCCACTGGAAGATTCTAAGCCAACCTACAAAGATGGGAGATGGCTTTCTCTTGGGCCTCTGGGCTATTGTGGGACACATGGACCACGGAAGGTGTTGGAGATCTGCAGGCTGCACCCAGAAAAGCTTTGGAGTCTATATGGTACTGGGAATTGAACCTGGGTAAAATAGTAGTCCAATGCCATAACTAAAGGACTGTTTCCTGACCCTATAGTTTTATTTGCTTAAGAATTTATTTTTATTTTATTTTATTTTACTTTTTATTAAGGTGACAATTTAAAGTTTTCATAATAATACTCTAGGATGTGTCTTCACCATAACATCATCAAAGAGCCAATATTCCTCTATACTGTTACTAAGTTCCATCTCTTTTGCTCCAATTATTTTAAGTTATAACCTTATTAACTTTGCACTTAAAGTTCTGTGCATACATTCACTGATCTCATTGCCTTTCTATAACCAAATATCAACAGAATACAACTTTTTTCACTTAAGTAATTACCTTTGTACTTATTAGAACTATACAGAGAAATAGATTACATTAAAAATGTTAATAACAGCTAAAGAAAATTGGTGTTCTAAAGAATGTTTTCTAAAAATAGCTATAAATAAATCCTACTTAAAGAACTTTAAATCCTACATAAAATATTAGTTTTATTTTTTTTTATTTAAACACCTTGATTACATACATGATTGTGTTTGGGTTTCAGTCATAAAAGGAACACCACCCATCACCAGTGCAACATTCCCATCACCCAAGTCCCAAATCTCCCTCCTCCCCCCCCAACCTCCGCCTGTACCCTAAACAGGCTCTACATTTCCCTCATACATTCTCAATATTAGGACAGTTCAAAATGTAGTTATTTCTCTAACTAAACTCATCACTCTTTGTGGTGAGCTTCCTGAGGTGAGCTGGAACTTCCAGCTCTTTTCTCTTTTGTGTCTGAAAATTATTACAAGGGTGTCTTTCATTTTTCTTAAAACCCATAGATGAGTGAGACCATTCTGCGTTTTTCTCTCTCTCTCTGACTTATTTCACTCAGCATAATAGATTCCATGTACATCCATGTATAGGAAAATTTCATGACTTCATCTCTCCTGACAGCTGCATAATATTCCATTGTGTATATGTACCACAGTTTCTTTAGCCATTCGTCTGTTGAAGGGCATCTTGGTTGTTTCCAGAGTCTTGCTATGGTAAATAGAGCTGCAATGAATATAGGTGTAAGGAAGGGGTTTTTGTATTGTATTTTTGTGTTCCTAGGGTATATTCCTAGGAGTGGTATAGCTGGATTGTATGGGAGCTCGATTTCCAGTTTTTGGAGGAATCTCCATATCGCTTTCCATAAAGGTTGAACTAGACAGCATTCCCACCAGCAGTGGATAAGAGTTCCTTTCTCTCCACATCCTCGCCAACATTGTTTATTCTCATTCTTTGTGATGTGTGCCATTCTCTGGGGTGTGAGGTGGTATCTCATCGTTGTTTTGATTTGCATCTCCCTGATGATTAGTGATGTGGAACATTTTTTCATGTGTCTTTTGGCCATGCGTATTTCTTCTTTGTCAAAGTGTCTGTTCATTTCTTCTCCCCATTTTTTGATGGGGTTAGATGTTTTTTTCTTGTAAAGTTCTGTCAGTGCCTTGTATATTTTGGAGATTAGCCCCTTATCTGATGGGTATTGGGTGAATAGTTTCTCCCACTCAGTGGGTGGCTCTTGTATCCTGGGCACTATTTCCTTTGAGGTGCAGAAGCTTCTCAGCTTAATATATTCCCATCTGTTAATCTCTGCTTTCACTTGCTTGGAGAGTGCAGTTTCCTCCTTGAAGATGCCTGTAATGTCCTGGAGTGTTTTGCCTATGTGCTGTTCTATATATCTTATGGTTTGGGGGCTGATATCGAGGTCTTTAATCCATTTGGATTTTACCTTTGTACATGATGTTAGCTGGGGGTCTAAGTTTAATTTTTTGCAAGTGGCTATCCAATTGTGCCAACACCACTTGTTGAAGAGGCTTTCCCTGCTCCATTTAGGATTTCCTGCTCCTTTATCAAAAATTAGATGGTTGTATCTCTGGGGAACATTTTCTGAGTATTCAAGCCTATTCCACTGATCTGAGGACCTATCCTTATTCCAATACCATGCTGTTTTGATAATTGTTGCTTTGTAGTACAGTTTAAAGTTGGGAAAAGTAATTCCTCCCATATTCTTTTTCCCAATGATTGCTTTAGCTATTCGAGGGTGTTTATTGTTCCAAATGAATTTCAAAAGTGTCTGATCCACTTCTTTGAAGAATGTCATGGGTATCTTTAGAGGGATGGCATTAAATCTCTATAATGCCTTGGGGAGTATTGACATTTTGATGATGTTAATCCTGCCAATCCATGAGCAGGGTATGTGTTTCCATTTCCGTGTGTCCTCTCTTATTTCTTGGAGCAGAGTTTTATAGTTTTCTTTGTATAGGTCCTTCACATATTTAGTCAAGTTGATTCCAAGATATTTGAGTTTGTGTGGTACTATTGTGAATGGGGTTGTTTTCTTAATGTCCATTTCATCCTTATTACTATTGGTATATAGAAAGGCCATTGATTTTTGTGTGTTAATTTTGTAGCCTGCCACCTTGCTATATGAGTCTATTGTTTCTAGAAGCTTTTTGATAGAGTCTTTAGGGTTTTCTAAGTAGAGTATCATGTCATCTGCAAACAGTGAGAGCTTGACTTCTTCCTTTCCTATCTGGATTCCCTTGATATCCTTTTCTTGCCTAATCACTATAGCAAGTACTTCCAGTGCTATGTTGAATAGGAGTGGTGAGAGAGGACAGCCTTGTCTTGTGCCAGAATTTAGAGGGAAGGCTTTCAGTTTTTCTCCATTGAGGATAATATTTGCCACTGGCTTGTGGTAGATGGCCTTCACTATATTGAGAAAGGTTCCCTCCATTCCCATCTTGCTGAGAGTTTTGATCAAGAATGGGTGTTGGACCTTATCAAATGCTTTCTCTGCATCTATTGATATGATCATGTGGTTTTTATTTTTCTTGTTATTGATGTTGTGTATTATGTTGATAGATTTACGGATGTTAAACCAGCCTTGCATTCCTGGGATGAAACCTACTTGATCGTAGTGGATGATCTTCTTAACGAGGCATTGAATCCTATTTGCCAGGATTTTGTTGAGGATCTTTGCATCTGCATTCATCAGTGATATTGGTCTGTAATTTTCTTTTTTGGTAGCGTCTCTGTCTGGTTTAGGTATCAAGGTGATGTTGGCTTCATAAAAGCTATTTGGAAGTGTTTCTGTTTGTTCAATTTCATGAAAGAGTCTTGCCAAGATTGGCAGTAGTTCCTCTTGGAAAGTTTGATAGAATTCATTAGTGAATCCATCTGGACCTGGGCTTTTGTTTTTCGGGAGACATTTGATTACTGTTTTAATTTCATCAATGGTGATGGGGGTGTTTAGATATGCTACATCCTCTTCCTTCAACCGTGGAAGATTATAAGAGTCCAAGAATTTATCCATTTCTTCCAGGTTCTCATTTTTAGTGGCGTAGAGTTTTTCAAAGTAGTTTCTGATTACCCTTTCAATCTCTGTCATATCAGTAGTGATCTCTCCTTTTTCATTCCTGATACGAGTTATCAAGTTTCTCTCTCTCTCTTTCTTTGTTAGGTTTGCCAGTGGTCTATCAATCTTGTTTATTTTTTCAAAGAACCAACTTCTGCTTTCGTTGATCTTTTGGATTGTTTTTTGAGTTTCCACTTCGTTGATTTCTGCTCTCAGCTTTGTTATTTCCTTCTGTCTTCCTATTCTTGGGTCCTTTTGTTGAGCATTTTCTAGTTCTATTAGCTGTGTCATTAAGCTACTCAGGTAAGCTCCTTCTTCCTTCCTGATGTGTGCTTGCAAAGCTATAAATTTTCCTCTCAGTACTGCTTTTGCTGTGTCCCATAAGTTCTGAGAGTTTGTGTCTTTATTGTCATTTGTTTCCAGGAACCTTTTTATTTCCTCCTTGATTTCATCTCGGACCCACTGGTTATTGAGCATGAGGCTGTTTAACTTCCAGGTGTTAAAGTGTTTCTTCTGAGTCCCTTTGGAGTTCACAAATAATTTCAGAGCCTTGTGGTCAGCGAAGGTAGTCTGCAAAATTTCTATCCTCTTGATCTTATGGAGGTATGTTTTATGTGCCAGCATGTAGTCTATCCTGGAGAATGTCCCATGTACATTGGAGAAGAATGTGTATCCAGGTTTCTTGGGATGGAGTGTCCTATATATATCCACTAGGCCTCTTTCTTCCATTTCTCTCCTCAGGTCTAGTATATTCTTGTTGGGTTTCAGTCTGGTTGACCTGTCCAGTGTTGACAAAGCCGTGTTAAGGTCCCCCACAATTATTGTGTTGTTGTTGATATTATTTTTCAGATTTGTCAACAGTTGTATTAAATATTTTGCTGGCCCCTCATTCGGTGCATATATGTTTAGGAGAGTGAATTCTTCCTGCTCTACGTACCCCTTGATTAATATAAAATGTCCGTCTTTGTCCCTTACAACCTTCCTGAGTATAAAGTTTGCATTATCTGATATTAGTATGGCCACTCCAGCTTTTTTATGGGTGTTGTTTGCTTGGATAACTTTTCTCCAGCCTTTTATTTTGAGTCTATGTTTGTTCTGACTATTCAGGTGCGTTTCTTGTAGGCAGCAGAAGGTTGGATTGAGTTTTTTGATCCATTTAGCCACTCTGTGTCTCTTAACTGGTGCATTTAGTCCATTGACGTTGAGAGAAAGAATTGTCCTGGGATTTAACGCCATCTTTATTTCAAAATTTGGTGTGTCTTTTGGGTAGTCTTGTCTTAGATTAGGTCTTTCAGTTTTTCTCTTAAGACTGGTTTTGTGTCTGTGAAGTTTCTGAGCTGTTTTTTGTCTGTGAAACCATGTATTCTTCCATCAAACCGGAAAGTGAGTTTTGCTGGGTATAGTATTCTGGGTGAAGCATTCATTTCATTCAGTCTTGTCACAATATCCCACCACTGCTTTCTGGCATTGAGCGTTTCTGGTGACAGGTCTGCTGTAAATCTCAGGGAAGCTTGCTTGAACATGATTTCCCCTTTTGATCTTGCTGTTTTCAGAATTCTGTCTCTATCTGTGGGATTTGTCATTGTGACTAGGATGTGTCTTGGGGTGGTTTTTCTGGGGTCTCTTTTGGTTGGCACTCTTCGGGCATGCAGGATTTGATCACATATATTCTTTAGCTCTGGAAGTTTCTCTTTAATGATGTTCTTGACCATTGATTCTTCCTGGAAATTTTCTTCCTGGGTCTCTGGGACTCCAATGATTCTTAAGTTGTTTCTGTTGATCTTATCATAGACTTCTATTTTCGTCTGTTCCCATTCTTTGACTAATTTTTCCATTGTCTGCTCATTTGCTTTAAGTTTTTTGTCCAATCTCTCCTGCTGTATGGAATTGTTATGTATCTCATCTTCCACAGCACCAAGTCTATTCTCAGCTTCTGATACCCTGTCCCAGAGCTTATCCATTTTGTCATTCACTTCGTTTACTGACTTTTTCAGTCCTGTTAGTTGACATGTTATTTCAGTTTGGAGTTTTGTCATTTCTGCCTTCATATTTTCTTGGTTCTTATTAGTGTTCTGTTCAACTCGATCCATGGTTTCTTGGAGTCTGTTGAGCACCTTCCATATTGCTAGTCTGAAGTCCTTATCTGAGAGGTTGATTAGTTGTTCAGTCATTATCTGGTCCTCAGAATTGTCATCTTCATTCTCTATGTCTGATGCTGGCCTGCGTTGTTTCCCCATTGTCACACTTGTATTGTGGGTTTTTCTACGTGTTGTAGTGGTATTCATTGTCTATATGATGTAGGCAGCACACTCCTCTGGCTCCTCCCTTTCTGGATGGGCTGACTTGCCTCTAAGGGAGGGGAGTCCTCCGTGGATGAAGCCTCACACTGGGACAAATCTTAGGCCCGAGCATGCAACAGAGAAGACAGTCCAGAGAGAAATGTTTGCTTCTGTGATATAGCGCCGTTCTTAGTGTGATTTTTCCTTCTTGTTGCAATGGAGTTCTTTCCTTAGAAAGAGTGCACGGCCGCGTAGCGAAGCGGAGCGGCTGTGCTCCTCTGAGCCTCTTTTTGCCCCACTCGCAAGAGTTTCACGCAAGAGGACAGTAGACAGACATAGACAGGTCACACTCACAGTCTTTCACAGCTGAGCCCCAACTGGGCCGGTGTACTTTTGCGGATTTTCCCCGCCTGGTGTCACACACAGGGAGCCAGCTTTTGCAAAGGTTAGCCGGTTTTTATGCTCTGAAGTCCCTCCCTGAAAATGGCGTCTGGGCGAGCGAGGTTTCTGGAGGCTCTTTTTGCCCCACTCGCAAGAGTTTCATGCAAGAGGACAGTAGACAGACATAGACAGGTCACACTCACAGTCTTTCACAGCTGAGCCCCACTGGGCCGGTGTACTTTTGCGGATTTTCCCCGCCTGGTGTCACACACAGGGAGCCAGCTTTTGCAAAGGTTAGCCGGTTTTTATGCTCTGAAGTCCCTCCCTGAAAATCAAAATATTAGTTTTATTAAGGATTAATATATAATAAAAATTGTTTAGTTTAGTATGTAGGAATAATTTTATATTAGAAAATCCATTTATATAGTTGATCATAATAGTTACTTTAGATAAAAAATATCTGTATTGCTATGTAGAAACTGAATACTCTTATGATATAATTTATCACATATATGAAGATAAATTTTAAAAAATCAAGCATATATATCCATACATTGCTGAAGTCCAGCCACAGGTGAATGGGCCTAACGCAGAGGCATCACAAGGATTACAAATTATAAGACATAGACACAGAAAAGTCTCATTCGTCTGTGGGATTTAAGAAAAACAAAAGACAGTATTGTAATAATACCAAGAGACAATAGAGAAGAGGGCTGGAAAGACTGGCAAACGATATGAAACTTACCACAAAAAGTTGTGAGTGCAGTTATAGAAATAACAACTATTATGACAATGGTAATGAGGGAGAGAAATAGAATGCCTCTCTCCCTTCCTTCTTTCCTGCCTCCCTCCATCCCTCCCTCCCTTCCTTCCTTATTTCCTTCTTTCCTTACTCCCTTTCCTCCTTCCCTTCTTTCCTTACTCCCTTTCCTCCTTCCCTCCTTTCTTCCTTCCCTCCTTTCTCCCTTCCTTCCTTTCTTCTTTCTTCCTACCTTCCTTCTTTCCTTCCTACCCTCCTCCCTTCCTTCCTTCTTTAACTCCATCATCCTTCCTCCTTTTCTTTTCTTCACCACTCTCCTTTCTTCTCTTCCTTCCTTCCTTCCTTCCTTCCTTCCTTCCTTCCTTCCTTCCTTCCTTCCTTCCTTCCTTCCTTCCTTCCTTCCTTCCTTCCTTCCTTCCTTCTTTCTTTCTTCCTTTCTCCATCCTTCTCTTCTTTCTTCATTTTCCCTCTCCTCTTTCTTCCATCCTTTCTTTCAATTTCAAAATGATGAAGTTATTTATTATTGAATTTCAGGCATAAAATGTTCCAACACCAATCCCTTTATCAGTGACACTAAATAATCAACAATTACTCTAACAGCAAGTCAGCCTTCAAATCTTACCCCTTTTAGGTGAGTAGATGGCTATGTTTACATGGGAACAGCATTGCAAATAGCATTGTGCTTGTGACGGGTGAACAGATGACACATTATCTACGTGTTTAGATCTAATGCACTTGATGAAATTAAAAATAACCTTATGCTTACTTCTACTTTCAAGCCACAGCACCTACTGAAATCTTTCATATTTACTACCCAGATTTGTGTTTTATTTTATTGCTTGAATCTCTGGCTTCTCATACTTACTATTTTTCTATGATGTTTTTAATCAGGCCAGGATTGGATCTTAGTTCTCATCTTTTGTAAGGATCAATCATGTGACCGAGGCTCTACCTAATTGTACTGTTTAATGTATAACGTTATTCTTAGAAATATAAACTTAGAGAAAAATGTCCTGATACACTGCTTAAACAGTTTACAAAGGAATGTCTCAATGGACTAAGGATTCAGAGTGTATATTTCAATTAATTATTCTGATGTTTGCCTCAAGTGACTTGCTCCTTCTCCTGTAATGTTGAGTTTATATTTGGCATCCATTCCCCCTGAGCTTTTGTAGTGGAAATGGTTTTATTTTCAGCAGTGTATGGAAATGGTTTTACTTTCAGCAGTGTATTCATACTTCAGCTTCTGCTATTGCTAATTGAAGCTTCTCTGCATTCTTTAATATTTTACCACTTTCCGTTTTTTTGAGAAAATCCTCAATATTTTAAATACATAAAATATTTCATCACTCTTGTGTTGATATATATTATGTTCTTTGTTTATATATATTCTTTTTGTTTTGAAAACAATTTGAGGCTTTAAAAGCAATGGATGTATACTTTTTACTCAGCCATTCATATCAATTACATAAATATTTATAAAAATAATTAAGCACTAGTAAATTGCACATCCCTTTAAAGAAGAGATAGAGGGAGAGAAGGAGAGAAAAAGAGAGAACGAGAATCTCTGGCCCATTTTCTAGACTGACCACTTCTGATCTTATGAGGACCAATGCCTCTTCATTTTCTGAAACAGGACTATGCCATGATCATTCTGATTATAGAATATTACTGTTGGCCCTAACTTCATCCCTGCATGTTTTAAAACCTGTCCCTACATCACGCACCTAAAAACTTTTATCAAGATAGCCTGAGGAATCATTTTTACTTTAGTATAGAAATAATATAATCAATAACTTTCCAAGAAACACTCCCCATCAAACCTCTCGGACATTTTTTTAAAACCCAAATGCCTTATTTACTTCTATCTTTGTATTAGCCTTTCTATAACTTTGAACTCTTTCTTTCTGGGGAATTGGGGTTTGACCCTCACCCAACTCTGCTCCTGGCTCTGCTCAGGATACACTCCTGATGATGCTCAAAACCAAATATAATGCAGGGGATTGAACTAGTCAATTTGGGTCCTGAACTGATCTTTCCTTTTATCAGAATATGGCTGACCCCATGATGGTCCAAATACATCAGAAATCATTTATGACACCAAATCAATACCACAAACCATTCTACTCATCACCGTAATAAGCTTTTCTTGCAGCTTTTTTCTGATCTACAACAGTTGTCATTCTGATCTATTCTTTGCTTTGAATTATATAAAACAGAGTACCATTCTCTCTTGCTTACAATGTGTTCCCTGAAATTAGAATTGTGTTAGATAAACCAGAAGTACAATACAAATATTTTTTGCCAGATTAATGGCTAAATGAATTGCAGGTGTTTAGGAAAAATGCAGGTGTGCATGGCTCAGACTCGATTGTTGACTTACTTCCTGGGTTGATATGACTTGTGATTTTGTAAGAGTAGAACTCTATCTCCTTCTACCCTAGACATAAGCTGACACTGAAGTCTTCCTCAGTCCACATAAGAAGATGCTAAAATCTCTTCCTCAGCCCACATCCTAAATTGTGGTACCTAGATTAGATTAGATGGCAAAGTTCTATTTAGGGAAGAAAATATCCTTTACTAAGGCTAGCATGTTTGTATTCATCAGTCCTTATCATTCATTTTATTAAAGCCGATAGTATATTACTAGTTGTTTTTAAGGTATATAATTATCTGGGAAAGGGCATGTATTTGACATAATACATGCAGGAAGAAAAATACACTACAGTTTATTGATTCTAGAAAATGATATGAATATAAATGAAACTGTAGAATATTATATGTTACCATTTACTGTTTGCTCCATTTCTTTAACTCATGCATAAACAATATTATAGCAAATTAGTATTACTTATCAAAAAATCTCCATTTCACTGGTCATAAGTTCTGCTCTACATTTTTTATCATCTGAAACTGATTACGTTTTATATCTTCTTGACATAACACTTAAATAGATCTGTGTGAGCATTTTTGATAACAGCTAACTTCAGAAACAATTTGTCTTCTTATAGTACTGTCCATGCTAATTAAAATTGAAAAAAACAATTGACTAAAAATTAGCTTAACAAGACGGCTTGATCAATTACAATCATTGTATTAAATTGACAAGACACTCATTGAGCTGAACAACTAAATGTTCATCAGAAAATTATCTTGATACGTTTGTAGTTTGGATTATAACATTTGCGCCAGAAATTTTAATGGAAGAACAAAATGTTTTCCTGAGCAAATGACAATGACTATTCTATCCAAAATAAAGGAAAACACCCTTGTGATTAGGACTAATTTTGGATGAAGAGGATATTCTAACAGAAGAACCTGGAATGAATCAGCATCTTCTGATGCTAACACTGGACTTTTTTTCTCTCCCTTGAGTTTCATTTGAATTTTATTTTCTATATGCATAATACTCATAGACATATGTTTTCTCTTTTCTTTCTCTCAAAAAACATACACAAATTGTTTTTAAATTATAAATAAAACAATTAAAATCTTTTCACTCAAAAATTGAATTCGATATATTAAAATTGGTTTTTATAAAATTCAAATGCTAAAGAGATTAGCTATAAAATATACTAGTAATTATAAAAGTAGCTGATTTTCTAAAGAGCAGGATTTTGTTCCCATGAAATCTGCTGAAAATAAATAACTTAATAAGTACTCTTGCCCTCACATACAAAATAACAAAAAAAAAAATAAGATAGAAAAGTGTGTTCATTGGAGCTTGACTTCTTGAAACAATTCTTCCCTGTGAAGAATTTCAACCCAGTTTCTGGACTCACAAATCTTAGCTGACAACCCACATAGCTAACTAGATATATCAATAAAGTGATTTTAAACAAAAGAACCTAGGTGAGTTACTAAATGAACATAACAACCCTAGAGAGATAGCTTAAGCTGCAAAATAACAAAGACTTTGAAAAAGAAACTATTTGTTTTCGAGCTTCAGAGATTACGGTTGCTTTGTTTGCAGCAACAAATGCATTATTTAATAAATTAAAAATAAATATTAATAGAGAAGATGTGCCTACATGCTTAAAAGAGTACATTGTAATCTCTCATTAATATTGGTTAATCCTATACATATTTATAAACAGATTACATTTCATCCAGTGTATGATAAGTATGAATTTACTAATATATCCTTTAGTCATAATTTATGAAATTAAATGTAAGGGGTGAGGGACTGAAGTGAGAGTACATTGGATAGGGAATTTTCCATGCACACAGCTGACCCAGTTACCATCCTATTTGGTTTCCAAGCACTTCCAGGAATAATGCCTGAGTGCAGATCCAGATGTGGACCAAAAACAAAACAGAAAAAAATATAATGTAAGTAGTGTTATAATCAAGGCAATTTCAATTTACTATATAAAAATAGCTTTGTATTAACTTGCAAAATGACTTTGAGGAAATCAATGCTGGTCTTGCTCTTAGTTTCTTCTTCATTAGAGTGATACTAAAGTATACAAGCATACTTTCATATGTATATATAGTGTGTATACATTGATCTATTTCTAAGAAATCTAACTATCCCTTATAAAATGCCCAATCTTTTGTCTTCATCATAAACTTTTTGTTTATATCTTATTAAAATACCTTATATTTCCTGATTTCTTAAATAAAGTATGATCAACATCACAAACCATTGTAAATGACTACTAATTACCACTAATATTGCTTTTAATATTTAAGTTAGGGTTTAGGTAATATGAATTCTAAAGTGTATTTATAACAGATGCATATAACTAATGAATATTTTTTCAGAAACTTTCTCTATATTTATTTATATAATATATTTTTACAAAGCTATTAACTATTTAATTATGGACACTAAAAATATATCTTTTGTAGCTCAATACAAAACTAAATTTGACCTTTAGACTATGCAAAAACCAGAAAATACGTTGAGTTAATCTAAGAGATAAAAAATATATTCAGAAAATGTATATTATTTGCACAAACAGAATTATATAATTTTAATCAATTCATAGAAAAACAGAAACATAATGTATTTATTCTCAAAATTAAAATGTATCAACATCTTAAATGTACCATTTTACACCTTCTAAACATAACTAATTTTCTCCAAATAGAATGTAGTTATCTACAAATAAAAATATAATTGTCTATTAAAATAAGTGAACATAAATAATTACAAAATACTCTTAATTCTTCACATAATTTTCTTGCACACATACATAAATCCCAGATATACACATATTATCAGTGCTATTTTGTGTGATTTTGAATCATGTTCCAGAAATAGACTAGTTAAGCCATTGATTTTTATTGTACTCACTGCAATTGAACTTAAGTTGCAGAAGACATTTTGTATTGTGTTTTGTATTCCTAGAGTATATATGTAGGAGTGGTATTGTTGGATCATATGGGAGCTCATTTTCCTTATTTTTTTTTAATGTTTACTCATATTGTTTTCTAGGAAGGCTGGACTAGACGGCATTCCCATCATCAGTGAATGGGAGTTCCTTTCTTCTCACATCCATATAATTTTGTTTGTTTGTTTGTTTTGGATTTGGGCCATACCCGGTGACAATCAGGGGTTACTCCTGGTTATGCACTCAGAAATCATTCCTGGCTTGGGGGACCATATGTGACCTCAGGGGATCACACCGCAATCTGTCCTAGATCAAAAGTGTGCAAGGCAAATGCCTTACTGCTGCGCCACAGCTCCAGCCCCACCAGTATTGGTTGTTCTTTGTGATGTCTCCCAATCTGTTGCATAAAATAATCCTTATTGTTATTTTGATTTGTATCTTTCTGATGAATAGTGACGTAGAACATTTTTTTCATGTACCTTTTTGGCTCTTTGCTTTTCTTTTTTGAGGAAATATCTGTTCAATTCTCTTTTGATAGGATTAGATGTCTTTTTCTTGTTAAGTTCTGTCAGTACTTTGTATGTCTTAGATATTATCCCCTTATCTGTTGGGTATTGGGTTTCTCTCATTTTGTGTGTTTCTCCCATTTTGTGGGTGTCTTTTGTATTCTAGTTATTGTTTCCTTTAAAGTGCAGAAGCTTCTCAGTTTAATGAAGTCCCATCTTCTTCCACTTGTTTGAATAGTGGTGAAGAGACAGCAAACATTGGTTTAGTAGTTAACATCATCACCATTTTGTTTGTCTGCCATATATTATATAGTATTATCAATTCAAGATTTATAAACCGAGATAATTTTAGTTTCTTCTAAGAAAATTATTTTTAAAATTTCCAAAAAAGAAAATCAATAAATGCTTTTATATAATGTTAATTATTATGATTAAGTCTTAATATCTATTTTATTGTTCAAAGATTGTATAGGCAAGAATCATAAAAATGGAATATAAGATAAAATAAATGAAAGAGTCACTGCATTTAATGAACACACAAGGTTTTCTGTCAAAACAAATTACACCATGATGTTTATGCTTAACCGTTTCTAATTGTTCTATGAATTTACAGTACCATGAGCCAAGAAAGCATAACATAAAACTGGCTACAAAATTAAAATTCTCAGATCCTTTTCCGGTTCATAAGCATGATGATTGGGTTTTCACACATCTATGTGATGTGTGCCTCCCTTAAACCTTGTTACGATGTCAGCACATTACCCTTCTGACATGAACTTTAAAAAAATTAGAATTCTCTTTTAATTTTATATTTATCACCATCTCATCATCTCTCACAACTCTTCATTATCTATGTGCTCTTGTCTGGAAAGATCAAAATAAAAATTTGCTTAAATAGAAATGTTGTAGATCAGTGCAGGACCAATGAATTAAAAGACAGAGTAAACAAAGGAGAAAGATATTTTTTAATTTAAAATAACATCAAAATAATCACATGGGTATTCGTTTCTTCAATATTTTCATATAATTTAATTATTGTAAAATGTATTGCACTAATATGTATAGCACTAATAATGTATAGCATTATATCTTTTGGCTGTGATACACATATAATGATTTTTTGTCATATTGTACTTATTCATATGGTGCTTCAGCCTCATTTTATTTTAAAAAATAGCCCAAAGTAAATGTCTTTTACAATTGTGTTGCGAAGACAGAATATTGACAATCACAGAAAGAAAATTGTTTAAAAATATTATTAAACCTGAACATTTTAAATACTGACAATATATTGCTGATATATCATAGAAATGTATCAAATTCAGAGCCAAAGGGAGATTCCAAAATATACAGAAATAATTCCTTCATGTCATGCTCCTAGTAAACATGGATCTCTATTCTGACAACCAAAAATTAAAGCTTTCTTTTACTGCAGCTAGCCAAGGTATGGCCTTCTTACTACAGAGTAAATCACTGACAATCTTCCTGCTCATTAATTGTGATCCTATAATTTCTTTGAATCTGGAAAATGCTTGCTCAGCAGTATATTTATGTTATCTAAGTAAGTCCCGGAAAACGACATAAAACTACTACAGTTCAAACTAATTACTTTTCTCTGAATTCTCTTTGCACTCATAACCCCTCAATCTCCATTTGCATTAAACACATTATTTTTTATTCCAGTAAATTATAAATTTTTTGAGATGATAAAAGGTAAAATACATTTTTCTCATAGTATTTAATGTTTCATGTATTCTCATGAATTTTATTTGACTATTGAAAATGAATATAAATCTGTAATAGTATTCTACCTACTTTCTAATTGAAAGCTAAAAGCAATATCTTACATTGTAGACCATCTCAATGACAAGAATAATGAAAGAAATAATGAAAGATTAAATGGATGAAAGAGTCACCAGTGAATTAGATACCTTCAAATGTGGCCTGAGTAGGAGGAGCAAGTAAATTTTTCCAATTCTTACTAAACCATATCTTTTCAGAGACTGGTTATGAGTAGACTGATCATTTCTGACTTCACCAAAATTTATTCTCAGAGAATAATATTTATTTTGTTTTTCTATAAATAACGCACATAATAACAATATAAAACAATGCATTTGTGTACATATGGCTTGCATAAATATTGTATGTATAAGATCAAAGAAGAGGAAAAAGTAAGCAACATAGTAAAAATTAGCTTAAATGCTCCTTTATTTTTTAACAGATTCAAACATTTTCTGAGATCTACCATTGGCATGGTACCTATTTTTATACAATTGTGAATAACCTACATGTAATTATCATAGATCCCGAATTGAGGCAAATTGTTATTTGTTTGTAGATACCTCATCAATTCACCCTCAATTAATTATCCATATATTCCTTTTGAATCATATATTCCAAACTTCATGTGCATATAGAAGCAAATATTTTGATAATTTGTTCTCTAAATTATGACTATAAAAGAATTAGTATGAGAATAAAACTCTTTTTTTGATCTAAAAATCATGTTTACTATGATTCTCTCTCCAATATAAGATTTGTAAACAAATTTAATAAATTATATATTTATTAGTTATTATGCAAACTTAAGAGTATGTCACAGATAACTGAATGATTGTATTTATGAATGCATCGTGAATACCTGTATATTTTGAATGACACATGCCACTCATGCTAGACTACAATGAGCACCCTTAGAGGTATTCCTATGCAAAGTCTTTATGTAAGTTATTAGTCTAAGCAACACATGATCCAGATTGATTATGGATGTAACACTAATATAGAGCTAAGCTATACATTTATAGATTCAGACCATAAAGTATTTGTAAATTAGCAGGCATGGATCAATGAAATATAATAGATTTGCTCACATAAATACAGATAATTCATCTTTGAAAAAATTAATAAAATACAGAATTTTTAACTGATAAAATTTGTTTTTCAAATATTATTTTTCAACAAACTTACCCATGTGGGGGATTAGTTGGGTTGGTAGGTGAACTGGAGTCATTGGTAAAAGTAAACAGACAACGATGTTGGGCATGTACTGGCATACTGTACACAAAAATATTATTTATAATATTTTAAAGCAGGGTGACCAAATTAAAAACTGAAAAAGTTCATTCAGAAAAAGACTAAAAATAAATGTAAAATATTTAATTTCAGAACTCCTAAAAGGTAATATAAAAATTATCTAATATTTTATTTTAAAATTACATCAAAACTACAATCCCTGAAAGACAATGCTTGTGGGGGTTATTTGCAGTGGCAGATCTAAAGATTTACTCCTGGCTTAATGCTCAGTGTTTACTGTTGGTGGTGCTTTGATTCTAGAAATCAAGTCCGCCCCTTCTGTACTCAAAATATGCTTACAAGTCTATTGAGCTTTTTCTGACATCAGAAAATAAAATTGAAAGCTAGATTTCTTTTTTTTTTTTTTTTTTTTTTGGTTTTTGGTTTTTGGGCCACACCTGGCGGTGCTCAGGGGTTACTCCTGGCTGTATGCTCAGAAATAGCTCCTGGCAGGCATGGACCATATGGGACACCGGGATTCGAACCAACCACCTTTGGTCCTTGATAGGCTGCTTGCAAGGCAAATGCCGCTGTGCTATCTCTCCCGGCCCGCTAGATTTCAATATACTTAAAAACTTCAGCTATGCAAAAGAAAATATAAAGAGACTAAGAATTCAAGTAATAGTTTGGAAAAACATATTTGAAATAAGCCACATTTTAAATCAAAATTAATCAACCCTAAAACAATTCAGAAAAGTACACAAGACTTTTAAACCTTACCAGGATTATGGGTAAGTTTAGGATAGAATTAAGTTAGGTTTAGATTCACAGACTGCATTTGCTAAATAAATGCATGAAAAAATATTCCACACCATATATTAGCAAATGAGTGCAAATTAAAGGCACAATGATATATATACCTAATATATATTGATTAAACTATAGCACACAGATTATAAATAATTGGTGAGGATATGCAGAACCAGATATTCCCTTTCTTTGCTTAGAGGAATGCAGATTAACCATCTTTGAAAGCCTCTTTGTAAGGCAATCTGACAGTTTTGACAAAACAAAACATTTTGCTATGAGAATCATCAATCATACGCCTTAGAATTTATCTAAAAATTAAGACTTAGGTCTACACAGAAACTTGCAAATTATTATTGATTATAGATTTTTAAATAACTTTCTCAGACTTGAATTTTACAGCTAAATAGTAGCTGAATGAATAAACTGTGGAACAGACTGACAAGGAAATATTATAAAACACTGAAAAATAAATCAAGAAGATATAGAATGAACCTAAATGCACATTACTAAATGAAAGACGCCTATGCACAGGTTAGGCACTCTATTATTTCTATGACACAGCATTGGCGAAAAATTGGAATATAGAAACATCAAACAGATAATTAGCAGCTAGTATATGTGGAGGAAAATTTTGCAGTTAGAGGGGACTGAGGGTTTTGAGATAATTAAAATATTCTGTATACCGCTATACCAATGAATTCATATATGTGGTTTCAATATCATTGAGTTTACAGCACCAAGATATATATAATTAAGGTGGTGAGACAGGGGCCAGAGCAATAGAACAAAAGCTTTAAGACGTTTGCCTTGCACGAGGCCAACACAGGACAGACCCGGGATCAAATCTTGGCATCTCATATTATCTCCCGAGCCTGCAGGGAGATTTCTGAGCACAGAGCTAGGAGTAACCCCTGAGTGCTGCTAGATGTGACCCAAAAACCAATTAAATAATTAATTAATTAAAGGTGGTGAGTCAGTGAAGGTTGATTATTTTTAATAAAGATAGCACTTTGAGAAGAGTGTTAATAGAGTTCCTGTTTTTATATCAAATAGGGAATAATTCTCTTCTCATCCTAATCTTCTAAAATTTACTCCAAATTCTCTAAAGTGAATTTCAATTTCTGTGTAAATCTTCAACTAATTCATACTCTCATGCAGTGAAATTTTTTTCATACAATTATTCCCTAATATATTCTACTAAATGTAACTTTCTGTTTATTGACCTATATTTCTCTATATATAGTTTCTGCTTTTGTTGTTGTTGTTGTTGTTTTAGGGGAAGGCTAGTGATTGATATATCCAGCAGTACTCAAGACTTACTTCTGTTTCTACATTCCTTGGGATTCTTTTGGGGATCACATGTTGTATGATGCTGGGTATTAAAGTAGGATCAGCAACTTGCTAGCCAAGTATCACATGCTATACAATCTCTCCTGCTGTAGATACTGATTCTTGAGTTTCATAACCATATCTGTCAAGTTTATGATTGCTTTTGGCTATTTACCCCAATAAGCATAACATAACAATATGAACATCTTAATAATTAATAAACTAATGTTTAATACTTCTATCTCTGATTAGTTATTAATAACAAATTGCCAACTATTCATTTTTATTTTTCTCCTTAAAAATTTCTAGACCAAAAAAAAATTGGGGGCTGGAGAGATAGCATGGAGGTAGAGCATTTATTTGCCTTGCATGCAGAAGGACGGTGGTTCGAATCCCGGCATCACATATGGTCCCCTGAGCCTGCAAGGAGCGATTTCCGAGTTTAGAGCCAGGAGTAATCCCTGAGTGCTGCCAGGTGTGACCCAAACACCAAAAAAAAATTTTTTTCCTAGAGTTATTCTGTTGTTTTAAATCACATAGCTTCAAAATACCTACAAATATTTGGCAGCCTTTTTAATATTATTATAGTTTTTACTCTTTATATTAGAATTTAATAACATGCCTACATAATTGGTATTAGCATCCACAAAAGAAAAACATTTTTTTTAAATACCTAGAAAAATACAGTTTCATTTGTGGTTTCAAGAGATTTGTGTACAATGTAAACTTTAGTGAAGAAAATGACTTTAGGATACTACACACTGAGATTTTAGAAGTTATATTTTCTTAAAATACATTCTATAATGAGAACACTCAAAATTTATTTCTTCTATCTGGCAGATCAGACAAGGATCATAAACCTGTACTTAAAACAGTTAATGCCTAAAATCATACCTGTGGAAACAGTTTTTAAGTGGAGTCTAATATTCCCCCCATATTTTTCATCACTCCAGGTGGAAACATTTGCTAACAAATTCATATGTGCTGTTGAAAAAATAGGTGATTAAGACAATCGGGAGATACAGAAATTAGCTATTATATAATTTTTACCTAGAGGAAAAGGATTTCTTCAGTTTCAGCTGACTATATCTTTATTTCTAGTTCTTTTTTCCCCTGTTACCTGATTTTACTGATTTTTTTATACAAAGATTAGTTCCTTGAAAAAAATTAATTTTATTCTTCTCATTCCCAGTTAATGGTTTCATCATTTCAGATATGTTTTTATATTTACTTTCCCAGTGCCGAACTTTTGGGCAACAAGTCCACTGGGTAATTTTTATGTTAAAGATTAATTTTAATATTTTCTTATGTGAATAATAGAACTTATGAGAGATCACTATATTTCTCTCAATAATCTCTTTATTTTACTTCCTCAAGATGTAAAATAAAAATTACATTACCTATAAACTTCATCAATGTACACACAGAAGTGTTTTTTTTGAACCATAAGCCCCCTGCGATGTTAATATACTCAAACACAGTTAATAAATATATTTTAAAACTTTATGTCCCCTTATTGCAAACTTCTCATATGCCTTAATTAACTAAATTAAAAAAGTCCCAAGTCAAGATAATGTATATATAGTGTCTCAATTTACTTTCTGCTTTGTTTCAGAGCCCTTCTGAACAGCTGTGAAACTTTTATTATAAAAGATTGTACCAAATATTGTAGCAGCCATAATATATTACTTATTAATCATTTGAATTTTATTTAAATTGGGCAGAATCCTTAGTAAATTACTCTAACAAAATTAAGTGTATAGAACATTGTTCAACCCATACATACAGTTTATTTTCCATGTGAATATCACAAAGCTGATATACAGAAATAAGTTTGCTTATATTATTTAGTAGTATATGTTTTAGAAAGAGAGGATCATGTGAAATCATAACTTCCTTAAGAAACTACTTACTTTTTCCAAAGTAATCAATAATATTTTTCTTTTATTTAAATGGAGGAAGATCACTTATTTTTTCTGTATTTAATTCATTGTCTCAGCTAAATTAACAGGACTCACTACAAGTCCTTCAGAGATATGGAAACTATGATGAGCTGAGAAGCACCTTATTTCTGTGGAACTTTATGTCAAAGAAGAGAAAACCATAACATTATTTCTAATAACAGTAGTGCATAGGAGACAGAATATGAAGATCCTATCTGAACCTTCAGGAAGTAATGCTTTTATAGAGAAAATAATGAATGCTTGAGGTAGAAATTGAAGGAAAAGCAGGCAGATCATAGAGAGCATTCATAGAAAGAATAATATGTAACTTCTAGGGGACCATATAGCTTTCTAAAATGAATAGTGTGAAGCCAGGTACAGCCTCTCCTAGCCCTTTTTAGACCAAGGTTCCTTTCATATGTTGTGCTTTAACTATCTTGTAGAGCTAGCATCTTTACTTTTTCACAATTCCTTCAGAAAGGCTGGGGTGGGGTGGAGAGAGGGAGATTTGGGACACTGGTGATAGGAATGTTGCACTGGTGAAGGGGGGTATTCTTTACATGACTGAAACCCAACTACAATCATATTTGTACTCAAGGTGCTTAAATAAAGATATTTAAAAAAAGATGTGCTTATTGGCTGTATTCGGAAACACTGAGGTAAGGCTAAAGTAAATATAAATTACAGAGAATTAAGTGATAGGATAAATGACATCTTGATTATTTATTATATAAGAGAAACATTTAAACAAAAATTATGAGAAGAGTGGAGTAATATGGTGAAAGATAGATAGGAGGAATGTATATTTAATAAATGAAAACATTCTATTAAATATAATAAAGTGATAAAATCATAATTTAACTATACATAACTATCCTCTGAATATTATGTAAGGTAAAAATAATATATACTACAGAGTATAAATAAAATACTAATATAAAATATTTCCTCGGAGGCTGGAGCAACAGTACAGTTAATGAGTAGGGCATTTGATTTTACATGCAGCTAATATAGGTTTAACCCAAACATCCTATATGGTCCCTGAAGCACTTTCAGGAGTTAGCACTGAATCTACAGCCAGGAAAAAGTCTTGAACACACTGCCAGGTTTGGTCAAAGAAATCCACAACATAAATAAATGAATGAATAAATGTATGAATGAATGAATGTACAAACAAATAAATAATCTCTTCATTTAAAAGCACAAAAGAAATAGAAATATTTAAATTATAATGAAGCTAGAATCAAGATCAAGTGAATATTTTGTCCATTTGAAAATATTTCTTACTACTTTTCTTTGTTGTCTGTGTTCTGTTATCTATCTATAGCTATGCTCCATTAACATTTCACAAAAGTACAATAAATAAAGAACTGAGGAAAACAATTTACTAACCAAGTGGTAAGGTTTTCTGATCTTGATAGGGATAGCATTGAAATGTTAGAGGAAGGTGACTTGTAAGAAAAAAAGGTGTTGAACTACTATGCTTGTAGACAGAGATAAGATGGAAATAATTGTCTACACTTGTACAGCTATCTCTGTGAACCAAACAGAGTTCTCAGCATGGTAAATACTCAATACTTCAGTCTCTCAATGACAGTAAGAGGTAGATTCTATTTTAGTTCTGATTTTGTGTATAAAGAATTTAGATATAAAGTTGTTTAGGTAATATAGTAGTTAAGTGAAGAGAACAATTGAAATGAATTCAGGTTCTAGAGCCTATAATTATTATACTTTCAGAAAGCAGAGCAAAATGACAGAATTGGGGAAGGCTGAGCATATTAGACACATTTATATTTTTTATTCTTTTATATATTGAAAATAGCTATACAAAGATAATCCTAGCCAAAATATTCAGGTCACCTAGTTTGTCTAGTTTGTCATAACTTGTATTCAAGGCCATTTCAGACAGAATGAGTCCAAGTCCATCAGCTCATTATTATAATGACTCCTTAAGAAACAGGTCAAGTGATAGGAAAGTAACCCAGATTCAGTCTCTGGTGCCACATACTCCTGAATACAAATCATTAGGAGTGATATCTGAGCACTGAGCTAGGAGTAACCTCTGAGTATCCCCAGGTGTGACTCAAAATTTAAAAATAAAAATACAATAGAAAGAGAAAGAAGAAAAAAGAAAAAGAAAGGATAAATGAATGACATCAAAACTGTCATTTTTATTTATTATTGTTGATTTGTAAATGAATCTACTTATCCCATATATAGTTCTTTAATTAAAAGTAAAAACTTAGACTAAAAAATAGAGAAAATTAAATATTAAACAGTGATTCAGGATTAAGTAAATCAATATATTAACTATACAATCCTGAATATTTGATAACAGCATATTATTTTTTTCTAAAAATTTCTATCTATGAAAAATATAACAAATTTTAATTATCAAAACCCTAAGTTACACAAAAATTATTGTCTCTATTTGGTTTTGTATAATTTTAGTATAATTATTTGAGAAATAAAAGCACTTAGTGTGTTCTTCAGTAAATGAATTCTATACTTTAAGTATGTAGTTGAAACTCATGTATGTTTTTGCACAGATATTATCTATGTCAGAGGCATAAATTATTAAGAATATATTCTAAAAAATAAAAAACAAGAACAAGAATATATTCTATATGACAGTAAAATAATGCCTGACAATACACTCAATAATTATGTTGTTTAATATAAATAAAAATAATAAATTACTGTATGAACTAAAGTAACATATATACAAGTTTATAAATATAAATTAGTTTAGATGGAATAAGCAAGCATGCCAGGAACTATGAATTTCCTGACCCTACATACTTTGTGACATGAAGAGTAATGACTACTGTGAGATGTGTGTCCTCAATTTACCTGGTAAAAATTAGCAGAAAACTGAGTGAGTATTGAGAAAATGTAAGCATGATTTTTGATTCTTCAAATGTTAAATGAAATCTAAAATAATGCAATTATTAAAGAGAACTTTTAATACTTTTATAAAATCAGATGCTAGAAAAAGCTATCAATTTACTACTAATATGGATGTAGCAGAATAAAAATAATCAAGACATGTATTTACTCAAATTTCAGGTGGAACTGGAACAAAGAAAAAATATGAGTTTTATATTAGTCAACTCAGAAAATAATTAACTTTTTTAGAAGTATTTCACAGGTATATTTAAGGTACATAGTGGCAGTGAATTAGGGCAATTCCCACCACCAGTGTTGTCTTCTCTGCACCCCTGTTCTGAGAATGCATCATGTACCACTTCTCTTGCTCCCTGGACTGCTAGTGTAACAGGTGCCTTTTGTGTATAGGTTTTTGTAGATTGGGTTATCTTGATTCTGTTGTCATTGACTTTGGATTTGGTGTTTAGGTTTGATCATTTTTTATTTCCGCTCAATGTTCATGTGACTATTTGCTCCTGTTATTTATACACATTCTTCCCCCTCAATTTATGAGGCAGAACAAGATGATTCAAGTTCTGTGGTTCTGTTGGAAAAAGAATAAAAAAAGCAAAACAAAACAAGCAATGACATAAAACACAGCAGCAACTATTAAACAACAAAACAACACCAAGAAAGAAAGAAAGGAAAGAAAGAAAGAAAGAAAGAAAAAGAAAGAAAGAAAGAAAGAAAGAAAGAAAGAAAGAAAGAAAGAAAGAAAGAAAGAAAGAAAGAAAGAAAGAAAGAAAGAAAGAAAGAAAGGAAAGAAAGAAAGAAAGAAAGAAAGAAAGAAAGAAAAAGAGAAGAAAGAAAGAAAGAAAGGAAGAAAGAAATAAAGAAAAAAAAAGAAAGAAAGAAAGAAAGAAAGAAAGAAAGAAAGAAAGAAAGAAAAGGAAGGAAGGAAGGAAGGAAGGAAGGAAGGGAGAGAGGAAGGAGGGAGAGAGGAAGGAAGGAAGGAAGGAAGGAAGGAAGGAAAGGAAAGGAAGGAAGGAAGGAAGGAAGGAAAGAAAGAAAGAAGAAAGAAAGAAAGAAAGAAAGAAAGAAAGAAAGAAGAAAGAAGAAAGAAAGAAAGAAAGAAAAAAGAAGAAAGAAGAAAAAGAAAGAAAGAAAGAAAAAAGAAAGAAAGAAAGAAAGAAGAAAGGAAGGAAGGAAGGAAGGAAGGAAGGAAGGAAGGAAGGAAGGAAGGAAGGAAGGAAGAAAGAAAGAAAGAAAGAAGAGAGAAAGAAAGAAAGAAGAAAGAAAGAAAGAAAGAAGAAAGAAAGAAAGAAAGAAAGAAAGAAAGAAAAAAGAAAGAAGAAGAAGAAAAAGAAAGAAAGAGAAAGAAAGAAGAAGAAAAAAAAGAAGGAAGGAAGGAAGGAGAAAGAAAGAAAGAAAGAAAGAAAGAAAGAAAGAAAGAAAGAAAGAAAGAAAGAAAGAAAGAAAGAAAGAAAGAAAGAAAGAAAAAGGATTAAAGTAAGGAAGGATGAGGAGAAAAGAAAGAAAGAAAGAAAGAAAGAAAGAAAGAAAGAAAGAAAGAAAGAAAGAAAGAAAGAAAGAAAGAAAGAAAGAAAGAAAGAAAGAAAGAAAGAAAGAAAGAAAGAAAGAAAGAAAGAAAGAAAGAAAGAAAGACAGAAAGAGGGAGGAAGGAAGGGAGAGAGGACGGAAGGGAGAGAGGAAGGAAGGGAGAGAGGAAGGAAGGAAGGGAGAGAGGAAGGAAGGAAGGAAGGGAGAGAGGAAGGAAGGAAGGAAGGGAGAGAGGAAGGAAGGGAGAGAGGAAGGAAGGAAGGAAGGAAGGAAGGAAGGAAAGGAAAGGAAGGAAGGAAGGAAGGAAGGAAGGAAGAAGGAAGGAAGGAAGGAAGGAAGGAAGGAAGGAAGGAAGGAAGGAAGGAAGGAAGGAAGGAAGGAAGGAAGGAAAGAGAGAGTGTGGCAATCAAAATCAGTTCTCTCTAATTAAAGATCCTGGTATTTGCACAGGTCATAGGGTAAGTATAGGATAGAGTCTTTATGGATCCTGAAGTTCTGCTCCGTCATGGTTGTTGTAGTCAATCTTCTGTAATTAGTGGTCTTGGTTTTTGCACAGATCCTAGGACAGAGCCTAGGATAGAGTCTTTCCGTATGGTTCCAGAAGTTCTGCTCAGTCGCAGTTGTCATAGTCAGACCTCTGAAATTAGAGATCTTGGTTACTGCATAAATCCTAGGCTGAAGCCTAGGCTAGAGTCTTTATTTTTGGTCCCAGGAAAAGTTCTACCCAGTCACGGTTGTCAAAGTCAGTCTTCTGTAATTATTGATCTTGATTCTTGCACAGCTCAGAACTTGGAGTGTCTTCTGATTTCATCTTACCATTAGGTGATGAGGTAGGGCAACTTGTTCTTAGATCAAGTTGTTGGTGTTTCCTCGTCATCAGGGTTTCATATCAACCTGGTGCAAGTTGGTGCTGGAGCAGTATTAGTCACTCTTCATAGGGTGTTTGATTCCTGGTACTGTTGCAGGGAACTGTGTCAGTTCTATAGTTGGGATCTGGGGTTCTGGGTTGGATAATCGCTGTCTGATCACATGGAGTCTAAGTTGAGTCCTCCTGACAAATGTTCAGGGTGGAAGGCGCCCCTATATTCTAAAATGTATGAGTTCTCTTTCTTAGTAGACAAGAGCTTGTTTCTATAGATAATATTTCCCCTTTTTCAGTATGCCTATACAAAGGAAACAGTGCCATATTATATTGCTGGTGCCTTTGGGGGCAAGAATAACAGGCTATACAATCTCTGTGCCCTGGTTTTGACCTGAGCTTTTATCCCAAGCAATAGTTTTGTCTTCTAGAAATTCATACCATGCAGAACCAAAACAAGTGAAATTAAGAAAATATGTACATATTTTTAAAAAAGGGGGGAAGGGAAGAGACTACCTTCACCTCGTGAAATAAACACACTAAGAGATATAACTATTAAGGTATTAAACATACAAAGAAAATATAGATATCCCCATTAAATCTTTGTGATATTCTTGGTGTGGGGGGTGATATCCAGGGCATATTTTCTTCCCACACAGTGATTTTATTGGGTTTGAAAAATGGTTTGCAGCAGTGGGATCAGGCAGTGTCAGGGATCAGGCAGTGTCCTTGAGCTGAGGATTCTTTCTGGAGTTGAATCCGGTAGCATGCAATAGCTTGCTCACATTTAGGGTAGGGTGTGAGAAGAAGGGCCACATAGAATGAGTCATTGGGAGTGGTGGTTGCAGCTTCTTGCTGGGGCACACGATCTGGGACTGAGCTAATTGGGGCTGGAGGTCGGTCTCTGTACCCAATGAGTTAAGAACTGAGGATAAAGAGGTTATATAAGGATAATGGATTAAGAATGGGGGGACGAGAGGATAGAAGGAATTCTGAAGGGGGGAGGAGGAATGATGTTCGGGGGGATATATACAATATAGGCATGGATTGTTTAAAGGCAGTTTCAATACCTTCTAAACCTATGACAAATGAACAATGAATGCCATATGCTGTAGGCCATTTTCAAGTAGCAGTAGTGTCTTATGCTATTGAGGGCAAGGGGTGGGATAATATTCTTTTGTTTAAATAAGGTAAATTTGGGGGGTTATTGAGAATTTTTATGATATTATAAGTATATGCTTATATGTTTATGTTTCTTTAAAGTAATACAGGTAATCAACACATTTACATTTTATAAAAGGGAATCATTGAAGAGACTACTAGTGCTCTGAATAAGTCTAAGTACTCTTTAGAGATAATACAAAATAGGGAAATCAAACCATGCTTCTAGAATAAGAAATTGATTAATGAATAAAGAAGAATCATATAAAAATGCTTCTGACTTTGTCTATAAATATAACAAATAGTTGTATGAAGGGATGACTTTGTCTGGTTTTGTTTCTATTATGGTAATATTGGTTTATGTACTGTGGGTATTTCAGGAATAAAATCTTATACCTATTAAAGCTTATTTTTTGCATACATGTCATGTAGTACCAATATACTTCTACTGCCACAGTCTAGTGGATCCCGTTCCCTTTGTGATCCCCCTAGCTGTTTTCTGATCTCAACAATCTCAATCTGCAGAGTCTAGGTCTTTTTTATGAGTTTTAATGCTCTATAGATAGCATCAATCTTATCATCCAGCATTTGTTTTTTCCTTCTTTACTGACTTGCTTAGCAGATTAAGTGAAACTAAAAGATGTTTTCACTTTGCAGAACATTTGCAGCTCCTTTGGTATGTTGGATAAAAAAACAATATTTTATCATATCTTATAGGTGAATAGTATCCCTTTGTGTATGTACATATGACTTCTTTATTCAATCATTGTCCTTGGAAATTTGGATGTATTTTATATTTTGGGTATTTAAAATAAATTTAGACTGAAAATGAATGTGCATATAACTTTCCACATTAGTATATTTCTATTTTTCATATAAGATACCTGAGTGGCATTTTGGATTCTATGAAAAATTTACTTTTAATATTTTGATAAATACTATAGTTTTCTATAAAAGTAACAATTTATATTCCCATCTATAATGTATGAGGATTTCATTTCTCTTCATCATCCTCAGCACTTGAAGTTTCTGTACTTTTAGTATAGAAAACACTCACAGTTGTGAGGTAAGAGTTCATTGCCATCTTTTGATTTGCAGTCTTAATAAAAGTGACAAAGATTTTTTTCATGAGTATCATAGTTGTGTGTATTTTCTGTTGCTGAAAATATTTATTCAATAGTATGAATAATGACTAATAACATAAAAATATTAGAAAAATGTTAACAAATGAAAATAGATTGAATAACATAACAATGGTTTAATATTTCTTTTCTCAGAGATCAGAAATAGCATTTTTTGCATAAAAATTATGAGGCAAAAAATGTATAATGGGATAAATTGCATGCTTTGCTTTTTGTGTGTGTGTGTGTTTGTTTTTAGGTTTTTTTTTTTTTTTTCATTTTGAGCCACACCCAGCGGTGCTCAAGGGTTGCTCCTGGATTTGTGCTCAGAAATCACTCCTGGCAGGTTCTGGGGACCATCTGGGATGCTGGGGATTGATCCTGGGTCCATCCTAGGTTGGCTGTGTGCAAGGCAAACATCCTACTGCTGTGCCATCACTTCGACCCCAGAATGCATACTTTGCATTCAAGGGCTCTGTGTTCAAAGTTCTGTACTGTATAGTCTCTTGAAAACTGTAGGGAAAGACTCCTAAGTACAGAGCCAGGAGTAGCTTCTGTGCTCCAGATAAAAACCAAAATATCAAAATGGCGTGGCATAAAGATCTGAGGGTCTGGGGCTGGAGAGATAGCACAGTGGTAAGGCTTTTGCCTTGCAAGCAGCCTATCCAGGATGGACGGTGGTTCAAATACCGGTATCTCATATGGTCCCCTGTGTCTGCCAGAAGCGATTTCTGAGCACAGGGCCAGGAGTAACCCTTGAGCGAGCGCAACCTGGCATGACCAAAAAAAAAAAAAACAATAGACAAACAAACAAAAAAAGATCTGATGGCCTGGTTTCTATGAGGGAGAGCAGAGGTTAAGTCCTGGTATTGTATGATTTTCTGAGCACCACCAAGGATGATCCCCAAGCATTGAGTCAGGGGTAAAAAAATGAAAATATCCTGGTATGGCCCTCTACACTATTGGAATAAAACTGCGGATCAGTTGAAGCCTAAGTCAAGTCACTTTCACAAATGTTCAAGGTGAAAAGTGCTCCTGCACTATAAAATGTATGGGTTCTTATCTCTATTAGATAATAACTTCTTGCAATACATAAGATTTCTCCACTTTAGTGTGCCTACTCCTGTGTATATAAATGTAAAAATAATAGGCTAACCAATCTCTATAACTTGGTTTAACCTGAGCACAAATCCCAACCAAGACTTTTCTACTAGAATTTTCTACTAGGCAGATACAAAATAAGGATGGGGGAAGCTACCTCCATATATGGAAATAAACGCTAAAAATGATAAATGATAACTATTAATAAAATGTGTCTACAGAAACATACAAGAGAAATGTAGACACCTGCTTTAAGTCTTGTGAGATAGTTGGTGGGAGGGGGATAAAACCCAGAGCACAATTTTATTCTGCCTCATGGTCTTGTGGAGTATGAGAAATGGTTTACAAAAGTTGGGGATTAGGTAGTGTCCTTGAGCTGAGGGTCTCTCAGGAGCTAAATCCTGTAGCAAGCAATAGTCCACAGTGTAGGGTGGTGTGGAAAAAAGTGTCATATAGAATGGGTCTGCAGAAGCAGTGGCTGCTGCTTCTGCCCAGGAATAGACATAGAGCTTTTCTGTGGACACTTTAGGGTTTTCTATGCATCTCATCATATCATCTGTAAATAGGGATAGTTTGACTTCATCTTTTTCTATTTGAATTCCTTTGATTTCTTTCTCTTGTCTGATTGCTAATGCTAGGAACTCTTATACTATGTTAAATAGGAGTTGGGACAGTGGACAGCCTTTCTTGACCTTAGTAAAAATGCTTTCAATTTTTCACCATTAAGGATAATGTTGACTGTGGGCTTCTTATAGATGACTGTTACTATCTAGAGAAGGTTCCTTCCACCCCTATTTTACTATGGGTTTTCATCATGAATGGGTGTTGGATTTTGTCAAATGCTTTATCTGCAACAAGAAATATGATCACATGGGATTTTTCCTTCTTTTTTGTTAATATGGTGCATGATGTTGATTAATTTAGATATGTTGAACCATCCTTGCAATCCTGGGATGAAACCCACTTAGTCATGATGTATAAACTCTTTTTGTGTGTTGTTGGATTCAGTTTGCTAAAATTTTGTTAAGAATTGTTGCATCTATGTTCATTAGTGAAATTGGCCAGAAGTTTTCTTTCTTGGTGGTCTTTTTGTTAACTTTGGGAATGAGCATGATATTAGATTCATAATAGAAATTAGGGAGGATTACATTTTTTTAATGTTTTTGGAAGATCTAAGGATCAATGATAGTAACTGTTCTCTGAATTTTTGATAGAATTCACCTGTAAGTCTATCTGGTCCTGGACTTTTAAACTTGGGGATTTTCTTAATTACTGTTTCAATTTCCTTAAGTATGATTGGCCTGTTTAGGTTTTTTACTTCCTCCTTAATAAATATTGAGAGATTATATTTTTCAAGAACCTGTCCATTTCTTCTAAATTCTCTAGCTTAACTGAGTACAGTTGTTCATAATAAGCCCTCATGATGTCCTGGATTTCTTAGAATTCTGTTGTAATCTCTCATCTTTTATTTCTGATCTGAATTAGTTGAGTATTCTCTCTTTTTATCCTTATGAGTCTTGCCAGCAGTTTGTCTATCTCGTTGATTCTTTCAACAACAACAAAAAAAAGCTCCTGTTCTCATTCATTATTTGTATGGTTTTTTTTGTATGGTTCTTTGTTTCTATGTTGTTGATTTCTTACCTGTTTTTTTATTATTTCTGCATATGTGGGTTCCTTTGCTGTTGGTTTTCCAGAAATTTAAGGTATCCCTTTAGGATGTTGATTTTATCATTTTATTTTTTCCTAACATAGATATGTATTGTTATGCGTTTCTCCCTTATTACTGCTTTTGCTTTGTTTTTGGCATAGATTTTTGCAATTTGTTTCTTCATTGTCATGCATTTCAAATAATCTTTTTATTTTTTTCTTGGTTTCCTCTTTGATCGAGCTGTTGTTGGGCAGCATGTTGTTTAGTCTCCAGCTGTTATACTTTCTCTATGTCTTCTTACAATCAATCTTGATTTTTGTGGCATTGTGGTCTGAAAGGGTGCTTGGTATAATTCTTATATTTGTGACTTTATGTAATGTAGTCTGTGTCCTAAAATGTGGTCTATCCTAGAGAAAGTCCATGTGCACTTGAAAATAATGTATATTCATATTTTCAAGACTAGAAGGCTCTATAATGATCCATCAGTTCTAGTTATTCTAGTTTTTCATTTAGAGTTTTTATGTCCTTGCTAGTGTTCTGCTTAGTGGATCTTTCTAGTGTCTATAATGGTATGTTAAAATCTCCCATTACTATTACATTTCTGTCCATATGTTACTCTAAGTTTTTGAGCAAAAGCCTTACATATTGGAATGGCTCTACTATTGGTAGATAAATGTTGATCAGCGTTAGTACTTATTGGTCTAATATGACTCTAATCAGTAAGTAGTATCTATCTTTGTCTCTGAGTACTTTGTTGAGGTTGAATGCAATTTAGTCTTATATATATGGTTGTCCCATATTTTTTTCCATTTCTTTACTTTGAGCTCGTGTCTATCCTGAATTTGTAAATGTATTTCCTGCAGGCAGAAGATACCCGGTTTTTGTTTCCTAATCCAATCCTCTACTCATTGACTTTTGCTGGAAGATTTTAGTCCATTGACATTTAAGGAAATTATTGACAGAGAAGGATGTTGTGCCATTATATTGTATAGGGTTGTTGTTGTTGTTACAATTGGAAATTTAGTTTGAATAAATGGTCTCTATATAGTTCATTTAGAGTAGTTTAGTTAGCACAAACCATGCAAGTTTCTTTTTGTAAAGAATGTTTTTAACCCTCCATCCCACGTAAAAAAGTTTTTTCTGGGTAGTGACTCTAGGTTGAAAGTTTCTTTTCTTTAGTAGTTTAAATATGTTATTCAATGATTTTCTTGCCTGGATTGTTTCAAATGGAAGGTATGATTTTTATTCTTATGTTTGTTCCTTTATACTTGAGAGTTTTTTCTCCCTTACTGCCCTAAAGAATTCATCTCTCACTCTTTGTTTTTTGCTATTTGGATTACTATATGTCCTGAAGTTGTTGTGTTATATTCTACTTTGCTTGGCACCCTTTATGCCTCTATCCAAAGATTGGGAAAGTTTTCTCCTATTATTACCTTCACTACTTGTTCTTCTCCATTCCCTTTTTCCTCCCTTTCTATTATTCTTATGTTTTATTTTTTATTTTTATTATTTTTGGTTTTTGGATCACACCCATCAAAGCTCAGGGGTTACTCTGGCTCTACACTAAGAAATATGGTCCCCCTGGCAGGCTCTGGGGACTATATGGTATACTAGGATTTGAACCACTGTCCTTCTGCATACTAGGCAAATGCCCTACCTCCACATTTTCTCTCCAGCTCCTCTTATAAGTTTTAAATTGTTTCTTTTGTCTTTAATCATTAAGTACCTAACATTTTCTTCTAATGTTTTGTCTTTTATTTCTTTATTGACTATTTGTCATTTCTGGCTTGTAATTTTTCTTCAGGTTCCTCTATGTGATTATTCACCTGTGTAATTCTGCTGTTATGACTTGCTAACATATTTTTAGTTCCCTTAGTTCCATTTGTATGGATTCTCTCATCTTTTGTAAAAGTTATTCTTTGAGTTGAATTGTTTATCTATATAGATTTCTTAATTTTGAAGGCTAGTGATTCTTTGATTTCTACTGCTAAGACATTAAATGCTGATTTTAGTTCCTCAATTATTGGTCTCATGTGTTTTGATGGATTTGGAAATTTGCTAGGATTTCCCCCATATCCCTACCTACAGATGACTTACTTAGTTTCTCCATTGTTCTTTGCATTTGCTGCCTTGGAATGCTGACTTTTTAGGGCATTTAAGAAATAGAAAGCCTGTCTAGAGTACAGGTGGGGTAGTACAGGGTAGGGAGGAGGGAGATTTGGGACATTGGTGATGGGAATATTGCACTGGTGATGGGTGGTGTTCTCTACATGACTGAAACCCAAATACAATCATGTATGTAATAAAGTTGGTTAAATAAAAAAAAGAAAGTGGTTTACTAAGCTGTTTGTATTGGAATTGATTAGAGGTGTATCCTATTTTGAGTTTATTATTCCTAGACAAGCAAAGTTATCTAAGTACAATAGAGGTATTGCAAACTACTTCAATGGTTTGTTCTTATGTTTTGGGACTGTAGATTACCTAAGGGAAAGAAATGTTGGGCCTGAGCTGTCTAGACTTATATGGTAAAAATTAAAATATCTTCTGTGCAGTTTGGAGACCAGGGAGGGATATGGGTGAAGACTGCAAACCAGTGCCAGGACCGAAAGTTGCCTGCTGGAGGTTTTTCCAACCTGACGGTAGATTGTGGGTGGGATATCCTTAGGGAGGTTCTTATGTGTTTAGTGGAAGTTCGGAGATTCTAATTATGACTTCTTTTAGAATAACTCTATACATTTTCGTTTGAAGGAAAATTGAAATATTTATCTGTCTGACATAGCAATAGTATATTTTAACTATATTTTCCTCAAATTTTGAAATATTTTAAGTGTTCTTTATAAATGTAAATTAAATAAATTCATATATGCAGTTATATAATGTTTTCTATTATATATGATTATTAAGTATGTAAATAATACCATTTTCTCTAACTTATATTTATATAAATATATGCACATAGTCACTGGATACCCTTTCTATTATGCATATGAGAAATGATTTCTTTGCATTGATAATTTATTAAATCTTTAAGATTCTACATTTTCTCACATTCACTTTGAATATTTTCAAAGGCTTTCTTGTCTGTGATTAATGTAAAAATCACAGATGAAAATATATTAGCACCATCAATGTAAGAGTCAGACTTCAGAAAGATGCCAAAGGAAGGGGTCAATTACCATCATAAACACCTTGTGGATGCTCATAGGAGTGAAAGCTCTTTTTCATAATGACTCTCTATTCTCATCAGTTGCATACCATGCAGTGTGCATCAGAATTATGGCTACACCTGGTACAGGTTTAGAACAATCACACATGTTGGGATTCTCATCATTTCAGAAATAAAAATGACCAGGTTGTTTCTCTCTGGCCCTATGCCCAAGTACTAACCATTAAACAGGCTTATTACCTACATAGTCTTGATACAGACCATCTGCTAGTTACTTTTATTGCTAATTTATCCTTCTTGTAACTATAGGAACACTAATTTTTCATCAAGTGTACACTTCCAGAAATCCAGCTAGGACAAGGTGAGAAAGCAGATAATCTCTCTTATTTCTACTTTTCTCACCAATATCTTCTCACAGAAAGACAAAATGATATAGGGCAAGTTTGTTCATGCAGTATAAAAAATCCAAAAATAACAATGTAAGTGTAGAATAATATATTGGTCTACAAATTGAGCTCATAGCATGGAAATCCATCAGTTATAAACTTCAAGAAACAAAGCAAAACTCTAAACATAAGATGCAGAGACAAGCTCTATTAATTAAATAATAATATAAAAAAGGAAAATAATTCTTTTTACCATCACAGAAAATGAAATTATTTTTTCACATGAAACAAAAAAAACTATCCATGTAGTTTCATCATTAATTCTAAATTTCAGAAAAAATATTTGCAATATTTAACTAAAGAAAACTGATCACAACTTAAAAATCTAAGTAAAAGTAAATGCATATGTAATTTTCATTAGTTACGTTCTATTTATAGTTATCTATGAACTATGCCACACAATTATACATTTATCTTACAATGTAAGATTATATGATAAAGTAATGTAAATTACTTTGGAGATAAGTACTAAAAAATCAGCAAAATATTCAATTCTGTCATTGACTAAACTCATGTTATTTTTACTGTGAAAGATCACTTAAGTAATAAAATATAGAAAATAAAAGAAAAAATAAAATAAAAACCTTAGTAGCTTCCATTTATGCATAAGAGAAACTATCAAAGCTGATTCTAAATTAGAAAGTGTAAAAATAAATGTGGTGTGAGCAAAGGCTATCTTAATAAAGGGAAATTGGGACAGTATTAAATGGAAAATACTACAATTAATAAAACTCTGAAAAATAATGTTGAGGTCCTAAAGAACTCATTACCATCAGACAGGTAAAATGGCCCAATCCAAAATCTTTCCTCAAGGTTTCATCCAGTCATTTATTTGCTTAAAGGCTTTTATAACTGCATATTGTATGCTCTTACTATTTTCTTTATACTCTATATGTTCAGTGATGTTTTCCATTTAATATTTATTTCCATTTATATTTCCATTTTATAAATTCCATTCCATAAATATTTCCATTTAATATTTCTAATTGTTTTAACTTCTATTTAGACTTCCTGTGTATGACACTAAAAACTAACCAAAACTTCACTTATATTTTAGAAAATAGGGCAAGAGCTGGAGAAGAGTAGGTTCAATGAGCTGACATATTTACATATTTATCTTGATTGTACTTGGTTCCCAGTCAATCCTAGTACAGTGATGTCTCAGGAACACCAAGTGGGTTGGTTCTCAGCTTTGCTGAACTTGTGCAGTATTTGCATTACCAGGCCTGAGCAATGAAACTTCAGGCCCATACTCAATCAACTATAGCTCCACAACATAGCCTGGAAGGAGAAAAATAGCCAATGCAGTCTTGATGAATCTTCTGAAAATTCTTCTTTAAACTGTTTCTCATCTAATCCATCTTTTTAAATTTTTAGGTGGGGATAGTTTGGACCACATCTAGTAGTCATCAGGACTTACTCTTGTCTCTGTTAATTGAGGGTTCACTCCTGACAATGCTTGAGGAACTATAAGCAATAGTAGGAATCAAACTCTAGTTAGCTGCACAGTATTTTAACCCTTTTATTATCTCTTCTTCTGATCCTCATTTTATTTGTTTGGCTGGTTTTTGTTTTGGGGTCACACCCAGCAGAGCTCATAGATCAGGAGTTTCAAACTCAATTTACCTGGGGGCCACAGGAGGCAAAGTCGGGGTGAGGCAGGGCCGCATAAGGGATTTTGCTTACTGAATATTCGCAATAAAAAATCGCATTAGTAAGAAAAAAATCGCAAAAAAATCGCATTAAACATTTGCATAACCAGGGCCCTGAGAGATAGCACAGGGGCGTTTGCCTTGCAAGCAGCCGATCCAGGACCAAAGGTGGTTGGTTCGAATCCCGGTGTCCCATATGGTCCCCCGTGCCTGCCAGGAGCTATTTCTGAGCAGACAGCCAGAAGTAACGCATGAGCACCGCCGGGTGTGGCCCAAAAAAGAAAAAAAATTGCATAACCTGAATGGAACTGCTCGGGGTATACGAATGTTTAATGCGATTTTTTTCTAACTAATGCGATTTTTATTGCGATTATTCGGTATGCGATATTTGAAAGCCGTGGGCCACAAAATGTTGTATAGAGGGCCGCAAACGGCCCGCAGGCCGCGAGTTTGAGACCCCTGCCATAGATTATTCCTAGTTCTGTGCACAGGGCTCAAAAAGGGCTCACTTCCTGGAAGTGCTCAGAGGACCACATGGGATGCCAAAGATTGAATCCAGGTTGTCTCTGTATAAGGCAAACTCCCTACTGTGCTATTGCTCTGGTACCCTACGCTGTTATTTTAACTCCTGCTATCTCTAGTATTGTCCTTGACCCCCTTCAAGGCAAACTTGCTGAAATATTCAATATAATGATCTTTTATCTTTTTGCGGGGAGGGGTTGGTTTTGAGTCACACCTGGCGGCCTTCAGGGATTACTCCTGGCTCTGCACTCAGAAATTACTCCTGGCTGACTCAGGGGACCGCCTGAGATGCTGGGATTCGAACCACTGTCCATCCTGGATCTACTGCACACTAGGCAAACACGCTACTGCTGTGCTATCTCTCCAGCCCCAGTAAATTTCTTTTATACAGTAAATTCTATTTTCATGCTGTGTTAGATATGGTTCACTTATAAGTTTTAGGGAGAGCTACTTTCCAATTATTTTAATGTATTGATTCCAGGTGTTTTCATTTAAGTTTTAGCTAATATTTCCTGAGTTGATACTGAGTTAATTGCTTAAGAGGGGTTATCTTAATTACTTAATTATTATCTTAATTATTAATTATTCATAATAATTAATTAATTATTAATAATTATTCAAATAAGTAAGCTATTCTCAGAAATATACTATGAAAATAAAACCTGTTCTCTGAAATCTATTATGAATACAATGCTCATTCAGATTCATGGTAATATTTTAATGACACAGGGGAAGTTAAACCCAGTTTTTTGTTTGTTTTTGGATCACACCTCTTGGTGCTTAGGGGTTACTCCTGGTCTTGTGTTCAGAAATAACTCCTGGCAGGCACTGGGGACCATATGGGATATTGGGATTCGAACCACCATCTGTTCTGGATCAGCTGTTTGTAAGGCAAATGCCCTACGGCTATGCTATCTCTCCTGCCACTTAAACCCAGGATTTTGAGTTTCAAATTAAGCAGAATAAAACTGCAACGAGCAGCCATATTTCTTTGGAACTAGAAGATTTTTTCCCCTTTCAATCGAAAAGTAGAACATTTAGACATTTTAAATAATAAAACAGGAACAACATACTTGTTATAAATAATAATAAATTCAAAATATATTTTGAAAAATTTATTTTCACTTAAAAATTAGTTGAATTTAAGTATATATTTTCCAAGGGAAATGCAGAGCCATACTAAGCACTCAGAAAAGTTATCCAATCTTCAGTTTCTCCAAAATAATATAGAATAAAATAAAATAATAGAATGATCAAGTGAGTGAAAAAGGATATATTTAGACAGACAAAAACTTTTAGAATTGCAAGGACTAGAATGGAAATGAAACTTTAGCAATAATAGATGGTTACATATAAGAAAAGTAATAAGACAGAATTCTGGCTTAGAAAGAGTAAAAAAAAATGTAAGTTTTAATTTTTTCCAGCTCAATTTGAAGTTTTTATGTCCTTGGGTGTCTGAAAATAGACATGGCTGAATGAATACAGTTGCATAACTTTAGTAAAACTTTACTGTGGATGCATATTAAAATCCCTAAGAGCCCAAAATAATCAGTGCTTGAGCATAGCTATAGAAAATTAAATTAGAGAGTTATAGAGATATAGTATATTAGCTAAGGTTATTCAGGTTAGGTTTCCTAAACTACATAGTGGCCTGCCAAACATTGCAGGAATGATCCCTGAAGTTAGAGACAGAAATAAGCCCTGAGTACCACCAGGTATGGTCAGAAAAGCAAATAAAGAAATAAATAAAATAAATTAGAAACTGTAGGACAAGACATTGAATGATCATACTATTCTAAATGATGTACAGGTGATTCCAAATGACAGAAAAGATAGCCATAGACACAAGCTTGATGAAAATTCAGATTTATGCACTTCCTTCCCAAGCCATGGACAAGCTGTCAAAGTTCCAATTTCATAATTGAAATTAGTTTATAATCAGCTTTTATAATCAGTTTCATATTTTAATTATGATGGGAGAAGAATGTTATAGTCAGTATGACAGTCATAGTTTTCACTTGGTACAAAAAGTCACTTATTATATCTGACTCTGATTTACCAATTATGACAGTAAACTGGCAAATAGAGTATTTTCCTGAATGAGCATTGTAGTTCTATATGCTACATTCAAATATTGCACTTTTATGTGAAACTAACATAGAGTCTGCTGATGCTAAATTTACTTCTCTTTCTTATTGGGATACTGAGCATTTTCAACTACAATGACAGTGGTATTGAATGCTATAGATGTACATTCAGGATTACAATAACATTTTATCAGAAAACTAGAAAGAGCAAGAAATCAAATATCTTGATGATGAAAGATGCCTACCTTTATGATTATTTTCTAGATCACAAATTATTCTCTTGATGCAATAAATTCAAATAATGTGAGCTCGATATAAGAAATCTGAAATAAATATATAATACCAAAGTATAAATCTGAAAGTTAGAAACATAAAATAATATGTATTGAAGCTATAAGTACTCACCATTATCTATACATAAATAATATTACATCTGTATAAGTAGAAAGTGTTCAGTAAGAAGACAAAATTGATGTCCTGACCTAAATTTATAACATTTTAAACTGTATTTTAAAAACAACTAGGAAGAATACAATGACCTAAAAAAAGAAGACATTGGCAAACATTATGAATTAATCAAATATGTCAGTTTTTATGATTATGCAATAATTGGAAGCTTGTGTAGCAAATTTTGAACTAAAGTTATAATATGATATGGTTAAAATATAAAAATATGCTTCTAAATACTGTTGAGAAAGCATTCAATTCTAAAACCAGAGTAGAAAAACTGTGAAAGTAGTTTAAAACTTCTATTACTAACACTCTACCTCCAAATGAACCCCAGTTATAAGTTAAAGACTGGAACTTCTGCCCTTGGAGGTACAACAATTTTCTCCTGAGGCTTGTTTTTGCATTTTCTTTTTTGTTTGTTTGTTTTTTATTTTGTTTATTTATTTGGGAAGGGCAGTGTATAACCAGCAGTGCTCAGAGCTTACTCTTAGATCAGTGCTCATGAATGACTCCCAATGAGATTGGAGGAGACCATTTGTGGTGCCAAGGATGAACCTGGGTTGGCTGTACATAAATCAAGTACCTTACCCACTGTGTCATTTTTCTGAACCTATGATTCTGCCATAGGGCTTCTGTTGATCAGTTTCCAGACTGAAAATCTCATGAATGTCTTTATACCCAATTGCTGGGAAGAGCAATTAAGCAAGATTTAATTGAATTGTACTTTTTTTTTAGTAGTTTTCAGTCATTTTTTATTTGTGAATGTCACAAGTTTTCCTGGATAAACACAACATACAATTTTAGTTGTGCTTTATAAAAACAAAGTTGCAAGATTATATTCTGTTAACAAAATCAAAATAAAAATACTTTTATGTTATCTAAACATAAACTTTTATTTCATAAAATTTTATACATTTTATGAAATAAACTTCAAAGGATATGAAGAAGATTCAGATGGGGAAGTATGATTTTATTATTGCTAAGTTAGAATCCTTATATCTATGTTACTAAAGCTATCTTATAAAGCCAAAGACATAAAGAGAATAAATGTATTTATACAAATCACTGGTAATTCTATCTGGTAGGTACAATTGATTTAAATTAATAAAATTTCTTTCATATTTTCTCAGAATCATATTTCTTTATATAACTTCAAATTCTTCTGATTGGCAACAAATATACAACAAAATAAAACTTTGTTTTCCTAGCTGTGTTGTTACATGTCCGTAGGTATTTTTATTGTTGTTTGTAGGATACTCTGCTGGGCTTCTGATTGATGTCTTACTCCAGTCCTAACTTTGTAGGGCACGGAAGGCCAGAGAATAGTAGAGATGTCTGCTTATTTTGTAATTAGAGAAAATATCATCTATCTCCTTCACTGCAGTAAGACTCTCAAAGTAACATGAAAAAGAAATCATTTGACCTACTTCCTATTGCTTGCTTGGCTAACAGAAATTAAAAAAAAAAGTCCCTTTTGATTAAGGATGAGTGAAGAATAACAAAAAGAACTGAAGGAGAAGGAGACCATAAAACAGTGTTACTCAAGAAAATGTAATATAACAGATTGAGATGACCAAATCAGTCCCTGATTTAGTGTATAAAAATGTACCCATACAAGGGGCCACAACAATAGCACAGCAGTAGGGTATTTGACTTGCACATGGCCAACCAGGGATGGACCTGAGTTCAATTCCTGGCTCCCATAGGGGTCTCTGAGCCTGCCAGGAGCGATTTCTGAGTGCAGAGTCAAGAGTAACCATTGAACGTCACCAGGTGTGGCTCAAAAATGTGTGTGTGCCTAATATGTAGTATATATACATACTAAACTATATAAACATACAGAACTATATGAATTTTCAAACATGATCATCTAAAATAAGTTTCACCTTATCTAGTGAAATTATCAGTTTTCACTTATCTTTTCTTCACAGAAATTATGAGGGGTAGAAGCTCATATTTATGTGCAAAGAATCCCCATTTAAACTTGAGAAATGATTCCAGACATTTGAGAATTTATAAGGTATAAGAAAAAAAGATTTTAAAATGCCAACAGAAAATTCTTTTGACTGCTGAATTTCCTTGTCAGCTGAACCATAAATAAATCATAAGAGTAGAACACATATATTTTGACTTGTAAATTCTCAAAGACTTAACTCTCCCATCTACTAGAACAATTATTTTTAAATATTACTCAATATCCAGGTTCAAGAGCCCCTGGAACCAATTAAGCTAGGATTCAAGCATAAGAAGAGACACAGGGTGAAAATAGCAACTTTGCCTCAAAAAAGATTCAAAGATAGCAATAATAAATCATGGTAAGGGAAGAAGAAATCAAAATAGGGTAAATAATATAGCTGTGCAAAACTAAGTATATAATTATTAAAATATATTATTATATTCAAAAAAACTCTGGGGGCTAGAGTAATGATAGTAAAATGGGTAAGGTGCTTGCCTTGCTTACAGCAAACCTAGGTTCAATCTCCAAAATCCCATATGGTTCCCTGAATTTACCAGGAGCAAACTGTGAATGCAGAGCTAGCAGTAATCCCAGAATATATCCTATTCTATACATTAACTTAAACATCTAGATCAAAAAAAAATATTTCAAAAATGAATAAACCCAAACAAAATTAAATGATATACAATAAAATGGCAAGAGCAAAATATAGAAAAATATTTTAAATGAAGTAACAGCAAGATTAAAAATGGAGCCCATATAAAAATAAAATATCAGGATAAGAGCAAGGTGTTTTTTGTTAGGACCTGAATTTTGAACAAGGTGGGACGTCATTTTGTAAAACCCCATGGCAGGCTTCTTCTGAAGTTCTGAGTAGGGAGAAACACCATTTAATACTTATCACATGGTGTGAGCCACATCCTGGGGCTTCACAAGCCTATTTCCATAGATCCCGCCCCAATCTACCTGTCCATACCAGGTATCCTATCAGGGAAGGACAAAGGAGCAATAGGAAGGTACCCCTAGACAAGAGCCAATTATTTTAAGGGTCATCAGAAAGCTGGAATCTTCCTATATATTTTTCATCATGACTTTGGGCGGGGCTCATCTCTTTTGGGGCAATGGCCCTGGCTGGCCAGGCCATTGTTAAACTTTATTCCACTTGTGTTGTCTCGTCCTTCTACTCTGGAACCCTACATTTTCCTTGCACACAGTTGATCTGGGTTTGATCCTTGCAGCCTGTAATATTCTATCAACATGGTCAAGAGCTAGTACTGTGCTAGGATTGAGCACTGAACAATGCTAGATGTTACCCAAAACCAAAAAGAAAACTCAGATCTTTCAAATGAAATTCTATAGGCTAGAAAGAAATGCTACAATATAATATATCCACATACTAGGTATCTGAATAAGAGTACTTCAATCAGGTAAGGTGATTTGTCAAAAATAATTGTGGATCATAAACCTTTCCTACCTAATAATAGCTAAAAAATAAATGTCCTTGGACACTCAATAGTGCTGCACATTATACACCAGAATTGATGGGGATTAAATTACAGATGCCAAGATGCTGGAAGCGTTTTGCATCCCCAGCTATAGTGGAGAAATAACCTATGACAGGGAAGTGGGTAAACACAGACGGTGAAATGTAAAATAAATGAGAAATGAAAGACCACACAAAAGGATTGTATGGGAACCCAGGTTCTGGTAAAAATGTGACAAAATTTGGTCTCCATGCTGGGAGTATATGTGTATATATATATATATATATATATATATATATATAATATATATATATATATATATATATATATATATATATATATATATATATATATATGGCAAAACCACAGTCTTAGGCATGAAAGGAGTTGACAAAAGGCCTCCAATTAACAGTAGGCCTATTAGGATTTACATAACAAATATGACTGGCAAAAGTCAGTTGAAAAAGATCTATCTAAGAAGCCATGAGTTGGAAAGTAGGAAGTTAGCATCTCAAATCGGAAGGGTTGCTAGATAGAATATTTGGTAGCTAAGCCAGTTTTACATGTCTAGCTAGCAGTGAGAAAGTTGAAGCTGCTTGTCTACTATTTGTGTTAGCAGAGAGCTAAGTTAAAGAAATGTATATTTTGTGGCAGGCTAGTATCTACAGAGACTCAGAGCTAACTTTGCTGACTGGCAAAGGAATAGATAAAAATAACTGAGTTTTTGACAGGATTATTACTTTAAAACTGTATATATCAGAATCTTATCTTAATTTATGTGTAGTCTAGATTCATTACTTAAAAGTGCCTTCATAAAGCTTATTTCACAGGTTAGTAAATTATTCGCATAAAAATTATACAATTATATTCAATAATAAAAAATCTTGAAGATTTACAATATATATGAATTTATATTACAAAATATGTTCTTTCATATTTAACCAAATTTTGTTCTCAAGACGCATGTACACAAACTTAGTAAGAAAATAATAGTGTTTGGAGAAAAATCTGAAGAGTTAAAACACTTGTGCATGCAGCCAACCCAGGTTCAATCCTTGGTACTGCATATGGTCCGTGAGTTTTGCGAGGAGTGCTTGCTAGGTGCAGAAGTAGTTGTAAACCCTGAAAATAGCCAGGTGTGCTTGATATGTGATTTTTTTAAATAAAGAAATCATTACTAGTAATTCTACAGTTTCTTAATTTGAAGTATAACTTGAAATTGTAACAATTCCAGATGTATTGTTACTACCAGATGAAAAAAAGATTAACTACACCAGATGACTAAATTGTCAAACTATTTCTCATAGGAAAATATTTGCAGACCTAGAAAATACTTAACTTTGTTTTTAATCAAAAGTATATTGTATAGTACTACATGTCAAATTTAACTTATCAATGTCAGTTATTTTACTTGACATTAAAGTTTAAGGAAATGTCTTCAAGTTAATAAAATATTTTATTAATTTAATAAAAATATTTATATTATTCATAACAGAAATTAAACTATGAATACATATTTAGAGGAATTTCCCTGCAGCTCTAGGGTTTCAGATCCACAGCTAGTGGTACTCAACCAGGAGGAATAGGCTTAACATTTGCTTCTCTAATCTATCCCACATCCTAAGGTGCTTTAGAAAAGTCACCTGGGCCACCCAGTGGTTCTTTTTTTTTTTTTTATAATATAATTTTATTTTGATCATAGTGGCTTACATATTGTTGACAATAATATTTTAGGTACATATTTACATAAAATCAGGAGGGATTCCCATCCATCACCAAATTGTTCTCTCTACCCGTCCGTTTTTGTCTTCCCTCCCATTTCTTCTTCCCTCACCCCCAGGGCGGCTAGAATATGTGGTCCCCTCTGTATCTAACCTATTACTTAGTAGTCTTGCACCTGTTTGGTCTTGAGGCCTCCCTTATTTCCCCCTCTAACTGGAGGCAAGACCAGCTATTTCAAGTTACGTGGTTTCGCCTGAAAAAGAAAAAAGTAATAAATTGGGGTAAGAGTCTAATACCCCGAAAATGGGCGGAATCCTTCTAGTGGTTCTCATCATCGATTTGGGAGGTGAAAAGAAAGAGAAGGTGAAACACTCCACCAGTAGTACCAAAGGAAGTGTTAAATATCCATTGAGGACTCCAGCTATATCGATAAGCACCACAAAAAACAAACAAAAAAACAAAACAACACAAACAAAAAAACAACAAAAACAAGCACACAAACAAAAAAACACACCATGGTCTTGAATCACACCCAAAGAGAGAAATCGACCAAAATAGATAGGTAAATAAAAATAATAATAATAATAATAAATGAAGGTAAAAAAAATTATATATATAAATTATATATATAAAATTATATATATAATTATATATATAATAATATATATAATATATAATATATATAATAATATATAAATTATATATATAATATATAAAAATTATATATATAAAATTATATATATATATATATAAATAACCAAGGTTTTGTGCTTTTTGTATTTTTGTTTTTTCCCTCCTGGCCTGGCACAGTAAATATTGGGGTCATTTGAAAAGAAATTCACTTGGCCTAAAATATATGGGGTTTCTCCATCCTTGGAGTATACTGTCATGGGGATCAACTCTAGAATTTGCTCAGGATCATTTACTCTCCCAGTGGCGTTTGGCGAACGATCACCCAGTGGTTCTTTATACTCAACAGCACTCAGAGTATCATATAGTTCTGACAATCAAATTCAAAGATTAAACCATGTAAGCATAAAAACTAGATGTTTGGGATTAGAACAATAGTATAGCTGAGAAGGTGTTTACTTTGCATGTGGTACCATACAATCTTTTGAGCATCACTAGAAGTTATTCCTGAACACAGTTCAAAGACTAACCCCTAAACAACTCTGGATCAGGACTCAAAAATGAAACAAATTATACATTGTTATGCTGTGTACCTGCTGCATATTATTTTTTGCCCTTAACTCACTGACTTTGAATTAATGATGCATTAATTTTTTTGCTTTGGAATCATGCATGCCTGGGCTATATGCATTATATAATACTCCAGAGATCAGACCCAGATCTCCAAGCCATCTCCAAAGATGCTGAAGCATACATCATCAAGAGCAGATTATGAGGGTTTCTTTCCACCCTAATCCACTCATTCTTATTTCTGCATTTTCTGTTGTAAACAGTTATTGATTGTGTAAGGTGTTGTGTGAGGTGATTATCTCACTGTCATTCATTTGTTTATGTATTTCCCTATAATCAATGAAATACTTCTCTATATACCTACTAGCCATATAATACTTTCTTTAAAAAAACGTTCATTTCCTTTCCCATTTTTAGGGGAGATTGTTTTTTGTTATTATTGTTGAATTGTGAAAGTTTTATATATATATGACTTTAAATAGATATATAACTTTTAAAAGTTATATATATATATATACAGATATATTGCATATTAGCTTTTTATCCTGGTATCCTAGTTCCTAATATATAGATAGTTGCTAATATATAACCTAGTTCCTGATATATATAATATCCAATATATATCATATCCAATATATAGCCAATATTTATATATTTTATATAGGATATATATAAATATTGGCTCTCATGCATATCATATATATTATAACAGATAAAATATTACATATTGGATATAATATATACAAAATATTCAAAACATATATATTGTGTAAGAGTTTTTACCCAATCAGTAAAACGTTTTTATCTTAACCTTGCTGCTTCCTCAGTTTTTAAGTTTATACAATTTCACTAGTTTATTTTGCTTGATTTGTGCTTTTGTTTTCTGTTTTTTTGTTTTGCTGGTTGGTTGCCATTAGTGTCATTTCACTGAAAACTCCACTGTGGTCAATATAATAATAAAATTGTCTGCCTTTGTTTTCCTCATTGTATTTTTAAAATATAGACTTGATAGAGAAATTTTTGATCCAGTTTAGATGAATGTTTTTTGTAAGTAATATTTTTATTAAAGCACCATGATTACAAACATGTCTATAATTGGGTTTTAGTCATAAAAAGAATACCTCTCTCCACCAGTGCAACATTTCCACCACAAATGCCCCCATCTTCCTTCTCCCCAAACTCCTGACTGTATTTGAGACAGGCATACTACTTCTCTCACACACTATCATTGTCATGATAGTTGTTAGTGTAGTTATTTCTCTAACTGCACTTCACCTTTCTTTCTGGTATGTTTCATATTGTGGGCTGGTCTTTCCATCACTCATCTCTATTGTTCTAGGTATTTTACAATAATGTCTTTTATATTTTTAAAATCCCATAGATGAGTAAGACTATTCTATATCTATCTCTCTCCCTCTGATTTATTTCACTCAGCATAATAGTTTCCATGTTCATCCATGTATAGGAAAATTTCATGACTTTATTTTACTGATGGCTGCAAAATATTTCATTGTGTATATTACCACAGTTTCTTTAGCCATTTATCTGTTGAAGTGCATCTGGGTTATTTCAGATTATGACTACTTTAATAGCACTGCAATGAATATGTAATGAATTATGACTATTTTAATAGCATTGCAATGAATATATGTATGCAGAAGACATTTTTGTATTGCTTTTTGTGTTCCTAGTGTATATCCCTAAAAGTGGTATAGCTGGATCATATGAAGATTCTCCATATTGTTTTCCATAATGGCTGGGCTAGATGGCATTCCCCACAGCAGTAAATGAGAGTCCCTTTCTCTCCACATCCCTGCCAACACTAATTGTTCTTGCTCTTTGTGATGTCTGTCAGTATCTGTAGCTTGAAATGGTACCTCATTGTTGTTTTGATTTGCATCTCCCTGAAGATGTGGAACATTTTTTCATGTGCCTTGTGGGGAGCCTAGCTAATGAAACCTAGAACATAGGACACCTCAGTAATTCTAATCTGGTCACCCACGTGACCAAAGGCGCCCATGCCTTGAGAACAAAGGAAATAGACAAATACTAAAGTAATTCAAAGCAGCTCAATACATCCAGCCAGAAAGAAAAATATAGAGCCACTTGTCTTTGTGTTAGCAAAAGGTTACTAGGATTACAGCTGATGTTTTATTTGTGCTTGCTGAGTGGAATTTGTGGGACTCTGTTTGGATCTTGTGTTTTCTATATAAACTCTCTTAGTATAAGCATGTGCTCAGGTCTACCTCTTTGCCCCTCCCTATTACCTGCCCCCAGCTTATGCTAATGAGTGCTCACAGTTGTAATTGGTGGAAAACTTGTAACACCCTCTGACGTATTTCAGCCCTTAAAAGCTGATTCCCCCCGACAATAAATCCCTTTTTGAACAGCATGCGTTGTCTTGAAGGCTTCTTTTACTAATTTCTCTAGTTCTTCTTTACAGGTCGGTTCTGCTCGAGTGAACCCACTAATAACTAGCAACCTTCATTTCCACACCCCCGAGGGTCGGGGAACTCCCACGAAAGTTGCAGTGCCTTTTGACCATTTGTATTTCTTCTTTGAAGAAGTGTCTGTTTATTTCTTCTCCCCATTTTTTGATGGGGTATGATTTTTTTTCTTGTTAAGTTCTGTCAGTACCATATATATCTCTTAGATATTAGCCCCTTATCTGATGGATATTGGGTAAATAGTGTCTCCCATTCTTTGGGTGGTCTTTGTAATCTCATCACTATTTCCTTTAAGGTGCAGAAGCTTCTCAACTTAATATAGTCCCATTTGTTTATCTCTGCTTCCACTTGTTTGGAGAGTGCTGTTTCCTCTTTGAAGATGCCACAGATGTTTTACCTATGTGTTTTTCTTATACCTATGGTTTCAAACCTGATATCAAGGTTTTAATCCATTTGGATTTGACCTTTGTGCATAGTGTTAGATGGAGGTCTGAGTTTGCTTTTTTGCTGACCATTTTTCCCAACACCACTTGTTAAAGAGGCTTTTCTTGCTTCATTTTGCATTTCTTGTCCCTTTATCAAAGATTCATTGTGTGTCTAGGCAACATTCTCTGAATACTCAAGTATATTCCATTGATCAGAGGCTCTGTCTTTATTCCCATACCATGCTGCTTTAATGATTTTGCTTTGTAAAACAATTTAAAGTTGGGGAAAGTGAATTGCTTTTCCTAAGGGTTGCTCTAGATATCCGTAGGTGTTTCTTCTTTGAAGAACATCATTGGTATCCTGAGAATGATTGCATTAAATCTGTACACTGCCTTGGGAAGTATTGCCATTTTAATGATGTTAATCCTCCCAATCCGTGAGTAGTTTTTTTTTTTTTTTTTTTTTTTTGTTGTTGTTGTTGTTGGGTTTTTTTGGTCTCCATTTTCTTGTGTCTCTTTTATTTCTTAAAGCAGTGTTTTGTAGGTGGTTTTCTTTTTCTTTTTCTTTTTTTTTTTGTATAGGTCCTTCACCTCGATAACTGTATATAATGTGAGATAGTGAACTAATTTCTTTCTTTTCCTTTCTCCTCTTCATGCTTTCTTCATTCTCTTTTCCTTTTCTTCTTTATTATTCTATTTATAATAAGTCTATTGAATTTTCCCAATATCATTTATTAAAGACGCACTCAATGCATCACTGTATGCATCTACCTCCATGTCCTAAATCAATTTTTCATACATTTTAGGATTTACCTCTAGGCTTTCTAGAATTTTCCACTGATAGGAGATTCTTTGTTTCATCACCACATGGTTTTGATTGTATTATAAAATCTGAGAACATATTACATATTGGTTATTTCTTTTCTCAAATTAACTTTGCTTATTCTGAGAGTTTTAAGATTCCATAAGAATTTTAGAAGTACTTTGTAAAATTTTGGTTTTGGTCCACACCTTTCTGTTTCAGGGCTTACTCCTGACTCTTCAGTCAGGAATCACTTTTTTTGGGTCAAAATCTAGGTCAGTGTAGTAAAGGTGGCACTTACCAGATATACTATAACTCTGCTCCAAATTTTATTTTATGCTCTTAAAGAATGTCATGGAAATTCTGATGTGGATCACACTGCATATATATATTGCTTAGAATATGATGATTATTTTTAACAATGTTGATACTTCCAGTCTATGAACAAGAACTAAGATTGCATTTACTTGTAAACTATTTCTGTCCAAAGTGATTTATAAGGTCTAGAATTACACTACAGAGTTGGGGCATTTGTCTTTCAGGCAACCAACTGGGCCAAATCTGTGAAAATGCAAATGGCCCAAAACAATAAACCAGGAATATGTTACTTACAATTTACTCTAAATAGGACTTTCATCTCCTTGGTTAGATTGAGTTCCAGATATTAGTTTTGTTTTTCATGATTGTCAATAGAATGCCTTGATTCTCTGCATTGCTGCTTATCTGTAATAATGCAATATATTATACTGCATTGATTTTTTTAAGCTGGCTACTTTACTTTTCAGGAATGCTATCGCTAAGAGTTCTTGATGGTGTCTTTACTCTTCTCCATGTAAATATTTCATCCAAATGATAATCTTTACCACTATGAATTCCTATAATTATTCACTTTGTTCTATTAGTGGTGGCTAGGACTTCCAATTCTATGTTGAATAATAGAGGTGAAAGAAGACATCTATGTCTTGTGCCTGATCGTTGAGGACAGCTTCTAAAATTTTGTCAGATAAGTATGATGTTAGCTATTAGTTTGTTGCATATCATAGTTATAATTTGAACTACTTTCCATCTATCTCCTAACTGGTTCAATGTATTCACTTTTATTATTACAAAGTTTCAAATATTTTTATTAATATCTTTATTTAAACACCTTGATTACAAATATGATTATAGTTGGGTTTCAGTCATGTAAAGAACACACCCCCCCTTCACCAGTGAACATTCCCATCCCCCAATGTCCCAAAGTGTCAAATCTTGTTGAATGCTTTATATACATCTCTAGTTGTGATCATATGGTTTTGTGTTTCCTTTTATTTATATGGTATATTTCATGTTTAAACCACATTTTATCCCTGGAATAAAATCCACTTGATTATGTTTGATGCATTTATTGTTATATTATATTTTCAAGTATATGGTTAAGAATTTTTTCATATAAATTAAACAGGAATATTAGTCAAAATTATTTATTTTATTTTATTTTATTTTATTTAAACACCATAATTACATATATGATTGTGTTTGGGTTTCACTCATGTAAAGAACATCACCCATCACCAGTGCAATGTTCCCATCACCAATGTCCCAAGTATCCCTCCTCCCCACCCAACCCCTGCCTGTACTTTAAACAGGCTCTCCATTTCCCTCATATATTCTCATTATTAGGACAGTTCAAAATGTAGTTATTTCTCTAACTAAACTCATCACTCTTTGTGGTGAGCTTCCTGAGGTGAGCTGGAACTTCCAGCTCTTTTCTCTTTTGTGTCTGAAAATTATTATTGCAAGAATGTCTTTCATTTTTCTTAAAACCCATAGATGAGTGAGACCATTCTGCGTTTCTCTCTCTCTCTCTCTCTCTCTCTCTCTCTCTCTCTCTCTCTCTCTCTCTCTCTGACTTATTTCACTCAGCATAATAGATTCCATGTACATCGATGTATAGGAAAATTTCATGACTTCATCTCTCCTGACAGCTGCTTAATATTCCATTGTGTATATGTACCACAGTTCAATTCTTGGAACCAAATAGCGTTGGTCTCATAGAAACTGTTAAGAAGTTTAGGAAGAATGGATATTGGTATAGTAAATCTAGCTGGACATTTATACCTGGAAAAATTTTTGATTAACTTCTCAACTTCTTTGATAACAATAGTACTAGAATCCAAATTGTCTTCTTCTTTATTTAGTTTGAAATTTAGTTTATTTCTTCCAGATTCCCCATTTTAATGCCATTAAGCTATTCAAGGTAATTCAATATTAAAATGGAAGACTTGTTTAAAATTGAAACAATCACACTCATTAAAATCTCTAGCTTCTATATTTTCTAAACAAATATTTTCAGTATTAACTTTAATCACTTGACATGTATTAATAGCAATAACTTTTGGGGGAAAACTTTAAATTTATTTTAAATGATTATTTTCATTGAGTAAAATGTGTTTGGATTAAAATTTTTTTGATTCAACATTATTATTCTGGAAATTTTTTTCATTAATATTAATAAATAATAATTAATGTGGGTTGCAGTGGATTGAGCCTATGTTGGCTGCATACAAGCCAAGTGTCTTACCAGCTTTGCTATCTCTGTCCCCTAGTCACTGATTTTATGCCAACATATTTTTGAAAAAATGTGGCTTGACTGCCATCATTCTGTCAAGCTATTCTAAAAAACAAAACAGTGCCAATGTTACTTAAAAACAGAGTTGAGAATTATTTTGTGTTGACAATAATATGGTAAGCTACATTAATCAAGAACAGTTTAACTGTTCTTTATCTATCCTCAGGGTATTTTGTGGGATCTATGTACCCTGATGAGCAGTTATTTGTTCCCAAATAAGCACTTTAACTTTTTAATGATCCTTGGAATTTTTAAGCCACAAAAGGAGATGAAGAAAAAAATTCACTATTATCATTAATCTTACACAAATTTGGAGAAAGTCAGGAATAAATAGAGTCAAGTGCCTAAAGATCTCAAGGAGGATCTGGTGAAGAACATGTGAAAAGCTGTTACCTTTAATTCTAGGAATTCCATGAAGTTACCATATCAGTAGGACAGTTTGTCAATAAGAATAGCACAAATATGGAGAAAAACAAAAACGGAAGATGACAGACAGTAATTAGTTTAAGGATTAGCAGGATCAATAGTAGAGTAGATAGGGCTGTTGCCTTACACCAACCAGGTTCAATTCCTGGCACTTTATAAGGTTCCCTTAGTCAGTCAGGAATGGCCCAAAAACAAAAACAAATGTAATGCTGTTAAAGGATAACCTGAAACTTTCAATGACAAATTGCAATGAAGATTTTTAAAATGATGGTGATACATAGAATCATATATTTATAAGTATTTATTTATACATAGAGTATAATGAAGTTAAATAAGAGCTCAGTGCTTGTTTGAAAGTTGGTTTCAGGTTTGGAAAACAATAGCAATAAACTCCTAAAGCTATTTTCTTTAACATTTAAATACTTTAAAATGCTATTAAAATATATTTCTTCCATTTTTCAATTTTCTTGCTGTCAATAATATAATAGTCTGCTATTGGAGTCAGCCTTCATGTTCAGTTGTCATCTAGAGACATGAGCAGTGATATTATGTGTCAGTGTAGTTTATTAAAATATGCAGTTGAAATATTTCAAACAATGGAATAATGCCACAAAGATTTAATCAATAAGTGGATTTGGTAAAAAATATCAAAAGATTCATCTGTGTGCATGTAATCACTTGAGAATAATTCTTGTTGCTTAATTGGTTGCTAAGTAAATATATGGCTCTTTTCAATAAGGTTGTTGAGCTTAAAGTGTTTTTCTCAACTATAGAGTCACCCTTCAGATATAAATGTTAAATATTTCTATTCTGAATGTATTATTTAATACCCCCCTCTTTAATAGCTCTCTATTCTTATACAGATAGAGACAATGTGTAGTAGATAATACACATAATATTTTATAGTATGTGTCAATTCGATTGAAAAAAATTTTTGTTCTTTTTTTTTGGGGGGGGGCACACCGTTTGATGCTCAGGGGTTACTCCTGGCCAAGCGCTCAGAAATCATCCCTGACTTGGGGAGACCATATGGGATGCCGGGGATCGAACCACGGTCCTTCCTTGGCTAGCGCTTGCAAGGCAGACACCTTACCTCTAGCGCCACCTCTCCAGCCCCATTTGGAATATTTTTTAAAGAAACATTTTTTTTATAAAATTATCATTAGAAAATCAAAATAATATGCAGATTTTGAAGAACAATGCAAGCATCTAATCATTCCTTAGTTTAAGTACATGCATTTCCAATAGAAAGATTCCATGCTGGGACATTGATATTATATTTTTGCTTTTTACTTAAAATATTAGAAAGCCTAGAACACTTGGCCTTAAGTAATATTATAAATCAAATGTATAGATAAAAAGATTCTGGTTGCTAGAATATTGTCTTTCCAATCTTCATTGATTATACACATTTACATATATTCTTTCATTTTTCATAGTAGCTAGATTAATGAAAGATGTTTGTCAATGAAAAAGTTTTTTCTGTATTATATAATGTAGTGATCATTTTTACCAAAATGGAAAAGATAGTCATCTCTTTTCTTTCTGTCTTTATATCTAGTATTTGACCTTTATTAAATTTTAGGACATCAAGTTTTCAAAACCAAACACCAAAAAATATCAAAGTTTCAATCTTTGAAGAATATATTGCCAAATGTGCTCAGAAGAGTATAAAATGATTGCTTACATCAACCAGAGAATAGGTATAATAATAAATTTCACTGTTTCTATGATTAGAAACCTGTATGTGCAGTCAGGGAAAGTCCATAATTCTATTAATGAGGTTATAAAAGGAATACACATTACATTCTGTCGTCATTTAGTTCATATACAGAAGAGTAAGAAACATGGTTCAGAATTCAAATCATAGAATTAGTCCTCTCATGCCTAATAAAGTGGGTATTATGTAACAAAGAATAAAATATAGAAATTTTTTGTACAATTCAACAAAGGAAGGCTACAAACCCATTTTAATACATAATAAAATTAGTACCTAAACTCAGCCACTGTATCATTCTACAAACACAAATTGTGCATATTAGTGTATGTTCACATGCACATGCACACAAACACTCACAAACTTACTGAGAATTATTTTAAGAAAAGATGAGTGACAGAATAATGCAACCAGAGTAGTCCCCATTATTACACTGATTTTAGAGAGAAGTTAAGAACTATGCACACACTTGGAAATGATTTCTTCAAAATATATTGGAAACAGGAATTTTTACATAGAGCACTAAATCAGAAGCAAACAAAAAGAGTAAAACTTGGCAATTTTTTGTTTACTTGCAGAAAATTGATAATGAATAGAAACCTTGAATCACAAGAAGCCCAACATTGATGAATTCACAAACTTTGTAGATCATAAAAAACATGATAAAACATCAGTCTTTCATAGAAGATCAGAAGTAAACTACTACAAACGTCAGTTAGTTGAAATTCTTCAATGTAGAGTAAAACTGCATTCAAGATAAAGAAGTTTTGATCATCTTTAATATAAGCTAATGACCATTGGTATTGCACAACAATGCAACAATGTGGTATCTGTAATAAATAAAACTATAGCTCAAAAGAAAGAAAGAAGGAAAGAATTGGTGGTAGAGAAAAATAAATTAAGGAAGGAATATATGTAGTAAACAAAAAGTACAAAATGAGAACTCGTTTTTGTAAGAAAACAATCAGTGGTCAGAAGGAACTAGCAAAAGTTAAGGCCAAGAACCCGAGCAATAACACAGTGGGGAGGGTCACTTGCCTTGCACATAGTGGAATCAGATTCAATCCCTAATTTCCCACATGGTCCCCAAGCCTGTAGAAAGTGTGGAGAGTAATTTCTCAACTCAGAGCCAGGACTAACCCTAAGCTGCCAGGTGTGGCCAAAAAATACCAAGCCAAAAACAGACAAAAGAACAAACAACAACAACAACAACAAGATAAGGCCAACAACAAACAGTATATTTGGTAAGGTCCTGGCCTTGCACAGGACCAAAGCAGGTTCAATTACATATGACTCTTATTCCCCCAAAGGAGTCATTCCCTTCAAAAAAGTATCAAAACAGTTTTTTTAGAGAGAAGAGCACTAAATCGAAAACAAATCACCAGTACCAAAAAGAATTTATGGCCATCAGAGTGAACTCAGAAAAAAAGATTATCAAAGATCATACTTTTATCAAATTGAGCTCTAATCTCCATACTCTTAAGAAAAGACATTGACTAATGAACTCCTTAATTTTGATGTATTTCAGAAGATGCTTTTTTGGCTATCTCTGAAATACATATATTTTAAATCTCCCTTAATGCTTTACACTCTCCTGATAATAACAAGATTACAAAGTTGTTGGGTTTTTTTCTACTCTTTAATAGATAACTAAACTGGAGACCAGGGAAATTGATTTGCTCAAGATTAAATGTCAAAGAATTTGAGGAGAAAGGAAATAATTAGCCACACTTGACTTGGAGTGCTTTCTCCTCCCTTCTTTGATCCCCTGGAAAATAGACTGGAGGTGGTTTGCTGAAGCAAAGAGGAGTACTGGAAATACTAAGTATAAAATCTTAAAGGAAAGATTAGAGTATGGTCATTTACCTGTCATATATCTTCCTCCTGGATCTTTTATTTTAAATCATATCTCTAGGGATAACTAAAAATAACTCTAAATTGGATGAAATGTAGCAGCAGGTTCCTATAGGGACCAATTACAAATAAACAGCCTCATTAGAGCTTTAATGCTTATAAAGTACATCAGAGCAGGAACATCCAACAGTGAAGCACAGGTGTACACAGTTACTACCAATATTTAGCATAATTTAAATTTGGAGCATAATTGAGAGTAATTTAAGGGAAGAAGCAGGTATAAAAGGATATCCCAACCCAACAATGACAGAAGATATGGAAATGCAAGATTGAAATGTTTCATTTATGCTGGTTTCTGTTAGTGCGATTTGCATTTCTTCCCCTCCCTTTGTCCTTTCCACCACCTTTTATCTCTCTTTGTACCCCCACCCTTTATTTCTGTTCTTAAATTCTGTGGAAATTCTGTGTAGTACTTTCTTAATTTTTCAAAAAAAAATGTTTGTTTTTAAACTTTTGAGGGTGTGGGGATCACACCTTGTGGTGTTCTGAGGCTACACGTGGCTCAGGACTCAGTTATTGTTCCCAAAAGTGCTCTTGGAAAGCAGAGTGTCAGGAATCAACCTGAGCCTCCTATATTCAAATATGTACTATTTGGACTATATATCTGATCCAGTTTTTCTGATTATTGTTGGTGGTTGATATGCTGTCATATTCAGCAGCATTCTGGACTTAGTCCTGGCTCCACATTCATGGATCACTCTTGATGGCTCTGGGGATCAATACACTATACCTGAGATCAAACCCAGGCCAACTGCATTCAAGGCATGTTGCTTGTCCACTTTACTATTTTTCTCAGCTCTAGTTCTCTGATTCTTATCACGCTCTATATTGGCTTTTTTCTTCTCAAAATATTCAAGAATTCTCCTCATTTTGATAAGTCATCACATTTTTTCTATTGGATTTTAATAACTACGTTTTTAATGAATATTTAATGAGTATTCATTACAGTAAAATGAATAGGGGATTTTTTGAGGCTAACAGTGGGAAAATACATCATTATAAAGAAGTATCTGGGTCTAAATTTCCTATTTTTTTCATTTTCTAATGCCAGAAAACTAAATTTAGTATGATAGGCTAATTCCTACCAGTCATGGAAAACAAATAAAATCTTCATTAATAAGAATCAATACACTTTATATTGAGACTAAAATGAAATGTAACTAGTCGAATTAATTTTAATGACTTCAAAGTCAGTAGTAAGTAGCTCCATAAATAAGAGTGATGTCTAGGGAAAAAGTTAATTTATTCTCAAATTGAATTCTCAAGCTGAATTTACTGACTGTGATTTTTTTACACTTGGAGGAAAAATGTTATCTTAGAATAAATTATTTGCACATCACTTTGTCAGCTTGCCCAAACCTATATAATTTGACTTTTAAATTGTTGTAACTTTTAGCTATACATGATCTCAATGTGTGACCAGAATCAAAATATTAGCACTAACATCGACAGAAAACTCATTTATAAATGAATATAGTTTTGAAAGATAAACTGAGCCATATTACAAACTAAGAGTTTCTGTGAGTTTAATCTGGAAATATCTACTGTGGTAGTTTAAAGAGGAGTTCCAAGGAGCTGTACAAAAATAAAAAAAATTCTACAACCTTATAGGAGTAGGAACAAGGAAACCCTATTTAGAAAAAAAAAAGTATGTAGGTTGTTATAAGGTTAATTTCCTAGGTGGCAGTATCTATCAGGCAAAATACGTACCTAGTGCTGAGAAGGTGATTCTTCACTGACTGTTTTAAGATTCTGTAACAGGCAAGTAGTCAGGTAAGGAGACTTGGCAATGAGTTTCAGGAAAACGTTAAAACTAACGTATGATAAAAATAGAAAAGTTATCCTGTCTTTGTTCATTTCAGAAGTGTGAAGACTGCTGCTCTTTTGAAGATACAGAAACTGAAGTCTGATAAGGCTCTGAATGATGCCAACATTAGCAGCTAGAAACTGAACTTTTTCAGTTGAGTAGAAATTTCAGCAGGAACAAGGATCACCATAAGATTATGAAAGAAGGGCAGGAGAGATAGCACAGCAGCAGTGTGTTTGCTTTGCATGCAGCTGATCCAGGTCGGTGGTTTGAATCCTGGCATCCCATATGGTCCCTGGTACCTGCCAGGAGCTATTTCTGAGCACAGAGCCAGCAGTAACTCCTGAGCGCTGCCCAGTGTGACCCAAAAACAAACAAACAAACAAACAAATAAAAGAATATGAATGAAGACTAGCAAAGATTCCAAATCATGTTCTCTTGATAAGAACTCTTGATTACATGGAAAATCCCAAATAAGGGGCATACATAAAACACTATAAAATTAACTGCTAAAGCAAGCTCTATGCGTTCCATACTGGAATCTCCTGTATCTCAACTAATGTAATTTTCTTTTGCTTTCCTTTACTCTGTGTTTCATAAGTAAACGTGCATTGCTTCACTATTTTACTTCTTCTAAAATACTTTTCTGCATGTTGGCAAGAAAGAAACCTGAGACACTTGGGCAGATAACAGGTCTGACTTGCCTGTGAAAAAGCTCAGGATCCATGTAATAACAGCTTTGTATGGTTTGTAGGATTCCAGTGTTCATGCCAAGCAGCACTCAAAGGGAATTTACTAGTCTTAGTTCCCTGGAGTCTTCTGTGATGGGACTAAGGTGGGCCAATCAGAAGGATGTAGTATTCTCTTGTGAAACTAATACCACTTTTTCCACTACTCCTCATAGATTCCCTGCACTTCCCACTAGTGATAAATCCGCTCTTAGGAAAAATAAAATATCATTATATCTCAACTTTTTGATTTAGGCTCCAAATGGAAATAATTCTATTTGGGGCTCCTCTTTCATATTATTAGACTACTAGACTAAAATATTATTAGACTATTACACTAAAGTAATTGCTTTTAAGTTGTGAATGATAAATATTTTTAAAGATCTGTTTTAGCTTTTTGCTTTATGGGTTTTATTCTGGAAGAGATCTCTGTATTGTATTAAATATTAATTACAAAGTCCTCGATGGTGAATGGAGTCGGCCTGGCGCCTGCAGCCCCTTTCAGCCTGGCGGATCTGTAGGTTTAAGGTAATGGTGAGGAAATGATCCACAGCAGTCAGATTTCAGGAGACATAAAGTTTTATTAATAAGGCCCTAACTGCATGTGCATATCTTACATGGCTTCTAAGCTAAGCAACCTCTTTCCTGCTCCTGCATTTATCCTGTTCCTTATCTCTCCATGCATACTGTGTCTTTCTTGTTGCTCCTCCTGTCTTTTCCCCCTCCCCCAGGCCTTAAATACCTACTACATACCCCACCCAGCAGTGGACTGATCAGACCATCAGGTAAGATTAGCATTTTGCCCTGGGGGAGGGGTAACAGGTATGACCCAAAATTCTGTTTATAGCTGGGTATATGTTCTCAGGTAATCAGTATATTTGATCAGAAAACAAAATTCCTTGTTTCTCTGCCTCTCTAGTATTCTCTTTAGGATTGTGCTGATTTTTCAGTGATTCACTATGTCTTGTGCTTACAATTTGCTGAAGACATGAATTTCTGAACAGAACCAAAGGTTTGAGGCTGGCACTAAAAGACAATAGGTAGGTATGAAGTTTTCCTTGCACAAGGTCAACCTGGGTTTGATCCCCAGTACCACATATGCTTGCTTTAGCAGAAATAATTCCTGAGTGCAGAGCCAAGAGTAAGCCCTCAGCACCACCAGATGTAACCATCTTCCAAAAAAGAACATTCCAAGGAAATGAAAGGAGAGCTGGAAACCGAGAAACAGCTTGTGCATGTGATAGACCAAAATTAATTCGACATTTTTAAAATGATAAAATATTGTTTTATAGTCTGTTGATTTGCATAACCCATCTTATGAAAATCCTAGCCCTCTCTATTTCCTTGTTTGAAATATGGTTCCCATTAATTGGGTACAGTTAAAAATATTTTTATAAAGTTTAATTTAGGCCCCTTGGAATACCTAATGAAAAGCTTAGAACCATAATGTAGTAAAACTATAAACTAAAATGAGTTTGAGTTCCATATGCAACCACCTTTGCCCTGAGAATTGTCACTTGCTCTATTCTTTGTTATTACTATGAATTGCTAAGATCCTTCTGATAATTTTTTTCTGAATTGCTGTTAATTCTCAGGGATTTACATCATAAAGAAACTTTAAAAGCAATTATGTCACTATGGAATCAGTGCCACAACTTTGAAAATGGTTTCATCCTACTGCTATAACCTCTACAAAGTCATTCTAAAAGTAAGTCAAATAACTTGGAGAATTTTCAGAAAGAAATGATATAATTCTTATTAAAATTCTAATTATTAATAAAAAGAAATGGAAGTATCTACTTTGTTCACATGAAGTCATTAGCTAAGAGCTAAGGAAAATGACAGCTGTAACGGAATATAAAATGTCTTCGCCTTTTAAAACATTATTTCCTGGGTGAAAAGTTTTAACAGATGATCACACAGCCTTTTAGATGAACTTGCTTTATACTTAAGTAATTTTTATTTAAAACAAATGAACTGTTGATCCCTCGCCATCGTCCTAAATCTAATAATTTGCCAAATGAATAAATATGAGCTTAGCAATGTGATACTTAATTTAAAAGGATTATTGTAAGTTGAATAAAGGACCATTGTAATAGCAAAAGAAAGTCTATTTACCAGTAGATAGAAATTTCTGAACAAAAACTCTGTAAGTATTGAAGAGATTAACTGAGAAGAGTTTTTGTCTTAATAATAAGTAAGCCAAGAGACGTAGTCTGGACAGGGGAATGAAATACTGAAGTAGAAGGGCTGAGAACAAAATTCAGGTGTGACACAGAGAAAGAGACTATATGTGGGTTTAGGCCAAGAACTTTGATCTGACCAGACTTTGATTACCAAACATTGTGTGTTAGAGAATTATTTCTCAACCTGGACATAAGGTCACCTTTGACACCTAGTAAAATCACATAAATAGATGTATGTGGCACAAGACTGAGGGGCAACCTTTGTCTGGGGCCACCGGAAACATGTTTGGAACAAAGCCATTGTTGAAAACAATGATTAAAAAACACTCTGTTTTCCATTGGGAGGCAAAAATTCTCAACATTTTCCTCTCATTATTTAGCAAATATTAGAGACTTCGTATGTCTGATAATATCATCAGTAACTAAGAAGTAGCATGATATTTATCTAAAATATAGAGGGAATGCAGTTTCAAAATAGTGGTGAAGTGAATCTTCCATTGTTTTCAAGGCTCAGAGAACTCTGATAAAAGTTAAACTTATAAAGTGTTCTCAGATGCCTTAAAAAAAACTTCATATGCATTTCTTTTTTTTTATTTTTTGTTTGTTTTTTTGGGCCACACCCATTTGATGCTCAGGGGTCACGCCTGGCTAAGCACTCAGAAATTACCCCTGGCTTGGGGGACCATATGGGACGCTGGGGGACCGAACCGCGGTCACAATCTTTCCTTGGCTAGCGCTTGCAAGGCAGACACCTTACCTCTAGCGCCACTTCGCTGGCCCTTCATATGCATTTCTTGCTTCAACTTTATTTTGCATCTTTCATATACAAGTTAATTTTTCATAGATCAAAAACTACCATTCGTTTAGAGAATAGGGAATGGATTATATGATCAGATGTGATAGAAAAGAAAAAAAATATAAAGATCTTCACCACCTGTGAGGAAATTAAAAAAGAGACTGCAAGGAACTGAAATCATAAAGATAGATTAAATTTACTTTATCTCTGAAATACATATTTTGTCATAAGTGTCAGAATATACAAATGATTTTAGTGAGAGGTGTGTGGTTAAAAAAATATGACACTGGCAAACTCAAGAAATCTTATATCTAAATGGTAGTTGAAGTGAGAGAAAATATTTTTCTTCTATAAAATAAAATGATGTCACATTGTTAGTTAGGTTTTAAGCACTGCACTGTTCACTGTGTTGCTGGATATAAAATGTAATGAAATGTTTCATTTTTAACTTTAAATAAATTAGTAAATTATTAAAACCATGAAATTGGAACCATATCCAATTTCAAGTGCAACAAGTTCTTAAATAATTTCAGTTTATATATAAAACCTCAGGCTTTTAAGTCTTAGAAAATATGTACTTAAACATTTTCATTTAATAATCAAGGTACATTCATTAATTTACTTACAGGTGTCTCATAACTTCTTTCTATATTTCCATCATCACTTAAAACATAGATCATACAAAACCAAGAAGTCACTGGACTGTTTCCACAAGCCATACACTACATATTCATTCATTCATCTGGCTGTTTTTCCACTTCCCCAAGAAAATATAATAAACTGCAAAGTATAGTTCTATACTTGTGCTCTAGTAGAAATGACCTTCCACTATTAGATTTTATTAAGGGTCATGGAATTTAAAATATAATCAAAGGAAGATATATTGAAGAAGTTTCCTAGATGCCAGTACCCATAGGATGTAGCCATCCTTATACCAAAACCTTGGGTCTTTGGCCTTAGACTTAGGATTGCAAAATATCTTTTATTCTTAAGATTAGGAAAAAAGCACAGAGGTCGTATAATTCTTGGCAGTAAAGTATAAGTGGTATAAAAATATAATCTCTTTTTATGGGTGACAGATGTAACTTTTATTATTTTAATCATTACTCTGTTAATAGAGTAGCATGTATTTTTTTACAAGTAATAAGAATTAGCTTTGGATTTTAAACTGACTCTTAGTTTTAAAAATTAAGTCAATTTTATTTATTTAACCAATTGCATCTTTCTACATAAACTTAATTTTTATTTAAAAAATATTGATGAGTTTAGATTTACACTGTAATAAACTAAAGGTCCACAGTCTGAGAATTTATGTGGGCAGTAAATTATAATCAGTTTCTCATAATTTTACATTTGCTAACATATTGAGATGGGAGATGCCATTTCTGACATGAGGAAGGAATCAGAATGAATGTATTTATGGTGTTGAAATTAGAAAGCTTACTTACAACAATCCCAGTGAGACTAATTAGCAAACATCTATATTCTTATACAATGACTCGTAATTCTTGTACCCTGTCTGTCACTTAACATTTTAACTTCAATCATATTTTATTTCTACCTTTGATCAGTTTCCATCTTTTAAGATTTTATTCCAAGTTTCTTCACAAAATACAGGAGTCTGCTTAATTAGTACAAAGTTAATGAGTTAAGAAGATAAGACAACAAAAAGTAACAACAAGACCTAAGACCTGTAGATGAAATGGTCAAGTGACAACGTAATAACACATAATCCATCCATTTACTAAAGGTTTTTATATTACAAGCATCAAAAATTTGGGTCTGAGTACATTGTAAACCTTAAGTTATGGTTGCCATGGTAATCACTGAAAGGAAATATTTTGTTAGAATTTGGGTGGTACTTTGATTTAAGTAATCATTACTCCATCAATTTCTCTTGCATATTCTACACTTTATGTTCAACCTCATTTCAATAACTCCTTAGCTTAGAAATCTGTTAGAAAGATCTCTCTTCTTTTGAGTATGTGCATAATATAATTTTTCATTTGCTTGTTTTTGTTTTTAGGCTACACAGGTCAGTGCACAGCTCTACACTCAGGAATAACTCCCGGAAGGGATCAGGGAATCATATGGGATGACGGGAATTGACTCAGGTTGGTTGCATGCAAGGCAAATGATCTTCCTGTTCTATTATCGCTCTAGACCCATACTATAATTATTGAATATATATTTGAGTTAATATCTCTTATATGTGATATATGTAAAATAAAGTAATGACAGACTAAATTTTAAAGCATAATTGCTACGGGTGCTATAATTTCTCTAATTACTTTAAACTGAATATATTAGACAAAGATGCATCCAAGTTCATATCAAAGAAGAAAATATAGAATAGTCAAGTGCCTAGCTTTTGTAACTACTCTTCCTAATTTTATTAGGAAACCTTCAATTTCCAGTTTAATCATGAAAATAGATCAAGCTACCAGATTGTTAATGTACTGTTAATCAATTGTTAATAAAATAAAGATGTCAAAGTCCCATCTTTTATTTCAATCGAATATTTTGCTAGAGTGTTTCAGTGTACTTATAACCATTTTCAGTACTAGATTAGAGGTTTAATTTTAAGTGATATGATTCAGGAAACACAATATGGAAAGTATATATAGATGCATATATAAAGATATTTAAACAGTTTTCAAATCTTCTCTGAACACGCCACTTTCCAACTTGTGAAACATTAATCAACTAGTAATTCAAACTTTTTCTTTTGGATTTTTTGCTTAAATAATCAGTCACTGAAAATGGATTCAATATCTAACTCTTCAGTGTCCCAGAGTTTAAGAGAAAGAAACTGACAGCTCAACCCCTTTAATCAATTTCCAGGGAACTAACCTCAATACTTAGGTGCAGTTAAAAAAATTATATTCTTGGGCCCGGAGAGATAGCACAGCGGCGTTTGCCTTGCAAGCAGCCAATCCAGGACCAAAGGTGGTTGGTTCGAATCCCGGTGTCCCATATGGTCCCCCGCGCCTGCCAGGAGCTATTTCTGAGCAGATAGCCAGAAGTAACCCCTGAGCAACGCCGGGTGTGGCCAAAAAAAAAAAAAAAATTATATTCTTAAAATAATGTAAGATGGTTTTTTAACTATCAGTACTTACCACATTGCAAGGTTTTTATAATATTACAACAAGGGCCGGAGACAAAAAACAAATACTTTTTATTATACATCACAATAAGTATATTTGAATGTCCATAATACAAAACAGGAAATTATGGGCAGTATTATAAAATAACTGCTTTGAGATTACAAAATTCAGATTATTGAAACAATGGAAGAAAACATTATGTAACTTCTCCAAAGGAAAAAAAATTAATTGAGGGCATAATTACATATCATGTTTAATATAATAACAGATCATTGGAAATTGATTTATATTACCTCCAGTTTTAAGATTCTAGTTTAAAATTTTCTCAACTGATATAATATTACTATTATATAAACTAAATTAGCAAAATAATTAAATCTCCAGATTTGTTTCTTCACCTGTAAAACAAAAAGTATACTAAGTATCATTTCCTGCTTTTCAAGTTCATTGAGAGATGCAAACTATTAGTGATAATGAAAATACTTCATAAGAGGGCCAGAGAGATAGCACAACGATAGGGCATTTGCTTTGGACGCAGCCAATCTAGGACATGGTTCGAATCCTGGTATTCCTATGGTCCTCCAAGCCTGCCAGGAGCAATTTCTGAACAGAGAGCCAGCAGTAACCCCTGAGTGCCACCAAGTGTGACCCCAAAACAAAAACAAAACAAAGCAAAAAACTCAAAAGAAAGAAAACACTTCAGAAAGTGGACTAGGAATAATTGTACATTGCTCAAGATGTATTCCTAGATTTCTTCTACAAAATGCCTTATATTCTAATGCTCCTACCACCTGCTAACTATTCATCAGTTTCCCTATGTGACATATTCTGTTGTTTCTCTCCAGAACTGCCTAAAGGAAGAAAATAATCACAGCTGACATTTGTTGTCATGATATAGCAAGAACTGTAGGTATCTAGGGTTATTATATTCATACCCAGAAATTTTCTTTATACTAAAATAGTCCAATAATTTACTCTGCCTCTGGGTTGATTATAAATTTGGTCAGCTTCTCTTTTTGTTTTTTGTTTGTTCTGGGGCCACACCCAGCAGTGCTTAGAGGTTATCCTGGCTCTGTACTCATAGTCATTCGGATGGTGCTTGGAGGAACATATAGGATGCAGATTAGAGAACGTTGGAAAGTTGGTTGACAGCTTTAACTATTTAATTATTCAAAAATAAAATTGATGAATCCTAATGTTTAATTTATCTTATAAAATAAGTATCTCCTCAAAATAGAAAATCTCAAGGGTATAATGAAAATTAGTAGTTTCATGAACACAGAATCAACTACTAGAGTTAATTACCATCTTATGGTCTGAAGCCAAAATAATCTTTATAATGTAGACTTTATTTCTACTTTAACCCATTTGCCCAGAATTTTTCTCTCCCCTGTTTTTAATCTCAGAATGGCTCTTTGATTTAGTTAAATAAAACATATTTTCTACAAAAGTTTTGATCATGATATGTCTTAAATTTGAAGAATAAAAGCTTTATAACATTATTATTGCCAGCCTAACTATAACCAAAAAAGAAAATCATGCATATTACAATAATACTAAGAATAACATTTTAAATAACATTTTAAAGCAATTTAAATTTTGGTAACTAACAGTGTAAGATTTTATTGAGTATTATGACCAAGGTATGTCCAGACATGCTCAGCCAAATATATCCAGAAAAGAACTGACTCTACCATAAACCACTTTGAATTGCCATTAAAATATAAGTAGCAAAATAGTTTATCTATTTCCCCAATGATTCACATGTTTAATCAGTTGAGTGTTAAAAAGGAAAAAGCAGAGTGAGTGTTCCTTTCCAATATGTAAGTTCCACAAACCTCTTGATGATGAGAGAACATAGTATAAGGAGCTTCTGGCAGACCAGGGACACAAGCAACATCTTGTCTGTTGCTGGTATTTGTTAAGTCTGTAAGCAATTAATAGTTCTCTTTAAATGATTGGAAAAAAATAAAACCTTTTTTTGTTTTGTTTTGTTTTGGGGGGCCATAACCCTGTGATGCACAGGGGTTACTCCTGGCTATACACTCAGAAATCACTCCTGGCTTGGGGGACTATTTGGGACTTTGGGGATCAAACCCAGGTTCGCCCAGGGTCAGCCACGAGCAAGGCAAACGACCTACCATTGCGCTATTGTGCTGGCCCCAAAATAAAACTTTTATTTGGTAATTTGTAAGTTATATAGTACCCAAGTCTCATGGTTTTAAATATGTTTGTTATTTGAAAGCTATTATAATACTTCCAGGCTCATTTATTTATATTTTACCTGGTTTTTAACTAGTCATTCAATTTGCTACTTGTGACAAAGATGATATAGAAAAGGAAACCAACATCAATTTATGGAAAAACCTTAAAAATCTTACCAACCCTTGGGATTGCAGTCAGTATCTTTTGCTCTAGAGGAAATGGGCAGAGCTAGTATATAAGATCTTGTCCAAAAGCCTTGGTTAAACAATTATCTTAAACTCTGAATATTTTAGTGGCTACCCTTATAGAAATGACCAAGGTTCTATAACCTGCAACCCAAGCACCATCAGAATAACCATGAGCACATGCGAATAGTAATTAAGTCATATGTGTAGAGTACCAAGAAGAAGTACTTGGAGTAGAAGTGCCTAAACAAAGGTTGTCATTGAAAGTGGGCCAGTACTGTCCATGAGATAGTACAGTGAGTATGGCGCTGCCTTGCATGTCTGACCTGGTTTAAATCCCCAGATTCCCACATGGTCCTGCAAGAACCATAAAAGTGATTCGTGAGTGCAAAGTCAGGAGGAGCCTCTGTGGCCCAAACACAAACACACATACACACACACACACACACACACACACACACACACACACACACACACACAGGAATGTGGAATAAAAGAAATTAAAAGTTGATTTCAATAAGAAGCTGATTTATTCTTAAAATATGTTTTCTTTAGCTATATTTTCCTTCTTCCAAAAGCCATCTTCTTGTTGCTTGTAAAACGTTCTTAACTCACTATCATGTCTATATGAGAGATTGAGCCAAAAATCTACAATGGAAGCAGACATGCACCACTGCATTATGAACACTAAAATTTGACTTACTAATTGCTGCTTCTAAAGTTATTACAGAGGAATCCATATACTGCCAACTTAAATGTATGATTGATTATATTTACAATAGGAAGATTTACAATAATAAATTAATGTACAAATCTTCTATTAGACCACTGAGGCAAAATTTATTGATCTTTTACCAAACTTGTCCCAAATTACACGAAGTTAGTAAATACAAAAACAATATCTGAGTAGGGTAGAACATCCTATACTATCAAATTAAGCTGACTGAAAATAAATTATAATTATATTAAATATATTAAGTTTTAACTTTACCTTTTGAAATATTATTTTCTACATAATACTAAATACTATGCCAAAATCTCAAATGAAAATACAGGTGACTATATATGAAGAAGTTTCAAGGACAGAACATTTTTGCCTTTTATTTTTTTGGTTTGTTTTGCAACTGAAAAGAGCCAATATCTCAAAAACAGCAGTGCCCCTACTCACTACCAACACCACAGGATGTGATATATTCAACTCCTTAATGGAAACAAAATAAGCCAAAATAATCAAAAGAAAATTTTAGACAACTGTGCATGTTACTGGTATATAAATATAAGGTAACAAAAACAACAACATTAGTGTTTATATATGATATCTAAATGAAATAATAACTATCAAACTCCTCAGAGTAAAAGACAACTAATCTCCTTGAATTTAATATTATGAATATCATCTATCTATCAGTAATTAAAATTTTGAAATTGGACCATTGTCTTTATTTCAGAAAATCAGAATGGCAAACCTCAAATAACATTTTCTACAAACTCTGAAAAAAATACTTCTATTCAGTAGTAAAATATGTTCTATTGAATAAAAGACAATTCCTTTCACTTAACTATTTTTTACTACTGATAGCATTTTAAGTTGGAATATAAAAACACATGGTTTCTCGGGTGACTTTTTTAAAATCAAAATTAAACCTTTCACCCTTAAGCACAGGCTTATTAAAACTTGAAACTCACTGGAGATCCTGTAAAGCAGTGCTTACAAGGCTCTAGCTCTACTCTAAATGGTGCACCATCAATACAATGTCTCATTAACCTTATCACTTTCTAGTCCTTGAGCACAATGGGATATGTCATGCAGCTGCCACTTTCTGTGTGCTCAAATGCATAAACTTAATGGGCTTGGAGAACAAGACTTCCAACAGGGCCACCAGCTATTCAGAGGTACTTTTCAGCTAGCAAATACGTTATTCTGAACCAGCCAGCTATTATTGGAAAGAACAGAGTCTTTAATTTTGGTTTAATGATGTTTTTGTAAAGGAAACTTCAATGAAACTTAGACCACACTTCAAAAGTTAAAAAAAGAATTCTACATGTTCGGCTTCCTATATAGTTCCGGTGAGATTAAACTATGCCTTGTCCTGATGTCCTCTCAAAGTTCTAACTAAAATGGTTTTGAAAGATAACAACCTCATGTATTCAAATGAGCAGTTGAATTCTCCCCCAATTCTATTTAAAAGAAAAGGAAACATTTTAAATTATAATTAACTAGCAAGGATGTCTAAACATTTTTTCTGTGACTAGGGCTATGATATTTGACAAAGTATCTTCATTTCTGAGAGTTATAACTATTAACCAAATTATCATGCCCATACACCCAAATATAAATGTCATTGATATAGTATGTCACACTTAAGAGATGCTTAAAATAAGAATAATTTTGTGAAATGGTGTAATAAAAATGTACTTAAATTAACCTTGCATTTACAATAATTTTCTTAAAAAAGAATTTTAGAATGAATCTAAAATATGACATAATATGTCTAAATTTCTACCATCTATTATCTTTAGTGGGCCCCATTATTACCATTCAGAAGAATAATTCTAATTTAGAGAAAATACCATAATGAAAATACCACAATATCATGAATGATTATATTTCCAGATTAGTTCCTATTTGCTTCCCATACTTAAATTGAAAATATTCATAGTGAGGCCAGAGTGGTTGCACAGTGGTAGGGTGTTCACTTTGCATGATGGACTCGGGTTCGATTCCCTGCATCCCATCTGGTCCCCTAAGCCAAGAGGGGTTTCTGAGCACAGAGCCAGGAGTAATAATACCTGAGCACTGCTCGGTGTGGCCCCAAAAACAACCTAAAATATCCATAGTGACACCAGTAGGGATTCTTTTATTTTTTGTCTCCACCAGTAAGGATTCTTGCAAAAGCAGAGAAGAGAGAGGAAGCAGCTTCCAAAAGGGAATGTGCAGCTTTCTATCTAACCCAAAAATGATCATGGAAATTTGAACAGATAAAAATCTGTGAGCCTTACTCTTTGCAGAACAGTAAAGTCCTAGACTTACCCTGGTCTTTCAGGTCCTTGCCTTTTCTGTGCAGAAAGGAATTTTAGGAAGAGATGAAGAAATCAGCAGTGAAATGAAAACATTTTACTTTGCAATCCTGAGGAAGAATTGGGGGAGAGAGAACAACATGCTCAAGAAAGAACAAGTGCTTCTCAAGTGGAGAGTGGACAGAGAAATTCCATACACACCCCAGCACTAATGCTTGGGAAACATGTGTGCAGGAACCATGTGCATGGTCTGGCAACACATGGGCATGGCTGCACCTGCTCATTTCCCATTTATTATCTTTTATAGGGTTTCTCCCAAGAAAGTCTCCCACCTGGGCTGTCTATCTAACTAAGAGTTTATTACTGGAGTGGTTTCCAATGGAAAGAGTTGAAAGCAGTACATGGTCATTTTTGACATTTCTTTCCAGGTCTTTGTTCCTGATGAACCTTCTCTGAGCAGGATCCAAACTTATCTGGCCTCAAGAGAACACTAAGTAAAGGTCTTATCAAGCCTTAGTTCCTGAGTCTGAAGCATTAAGGCTAGATTGTTTTATTATTTCCCAAGAACTTGTTGCCATGGAGGGAAAGGATTTCCTAACAGTTTGCTTGCCTGTTTCAATAATCATCTAGTAATATGAAGAAAATACAGAATATATAATATGGAATTGATCCACAGGAGATTTACTAATCTGTTTGGTCATTTAAGTGTTTAAATATCTAACTAAGCCATAGCACATGTAGAAGCTAATTATATCAAAATTTTAATTATACATGTTAATTTTAATAGTTAAATCCAGAATGCAGGATATGCTTGTAGTTACAGGTATCAACCATCATCCAAGTCAGCATTATATATATCAGACTATTTTAATAACTTCTAGTCTTTTACACCTTTTTATGTTTTCTAAACAATAGCTAAAGTGTTTCTATAAATACCTATCAGTTTATGTTAAAACCATTGGCAAAACTTTACCAATGGCTTTCCATCGTTGTCAAAGTAAAAGCTAAATTCTTTACCGTGACCAGCAAAATTCCTACTGAACTAACTACTGATTCATTTCCTCATTGACTGTATTCCTTACAACATGAAGTTATTTCCTTTCTTCTATACATGTTGGTTGCTTTTGATGTGTCAACTTTGAATCTGCCTCAAAACCTTTATAGTCAATATTTCCTTTGCCTGGAATTCAATGCCCATGAACACATTAGTAACTCCCCTACTTATTATCGGTTTTCTCTTTGCACCATCATTGGTTTAAGTACTTATCAACTTTATATTATGTGATATTCCATCAAAATAAAAGATTGATGATTGGTTATCCTACGTTGGAATTGTTTTATATTCTGATTTGAAATTTAATGATTTTTTTTTTTTTTTTGGTTTTTGGGCCACACCCGGTGACGCTCAGGGGTTACTCCTGGCTATGCGCTCAGAAGTTGCTCCTGGCTTGGGGGACCATATGTGACGCCGGGGGATTGAACTGCGGTCCTTCCTAGGCTAGCGCTGGCAAGGCAGACACCTTACCTCTAGCGCTACCGCGCCGGCCCCAAAATTTAATGATTGACTTGCATGACCAATATCTTCAAGGAAGCACACTGTAAAACTTATATATGTTATTACAAAACTATGAGTGTTATAAAATCAATAGAATTCTTTTTTGTATAGTCTTTTAATTCAGCTCTTGCTTATCTTATAGTAAACTCAATGAACTTATAATATTTTGTTCATAATTACCTATCATGTGGCAATAAAAGATCTCTGAGTGTAAGCTTTATTCATAAACTCTAGCATAAAACATTTGATATTCATTGAATTAGATGCATTGTTGACTCATCCTACTTGGAGAATTAAGTAAATTAATTATTTGAGTAGTGGAGCAACAGCTAACAATACTCTGAAGCTGAGTTACATTCTGTATCAGGGTGGTTCTCAGTACAGGTCCAGGGAACCTTGAAGTGTCAAGCTTAAAATGGGATCAACAGCACCCAGGGTGCCAAAATTTATTTACTTTTTTCTTTAAGGAAAAACTAAAATGTTTAAAATAAAATAAAATAAAAATATAAAACCTATACCAAAATATAAAATATAAATACATATAATTTTATATAAAATATAAAACTAGTAGAATGTTGTAGAGTATATAAAACTAGATTAGTGAAGTCAAGATCATGGTACGTGCTGATTACAACACTAGCGGGCAGAAATTATTTTTATTCTTTATATCCATGTGTAATTATAACAAACCTTCCATTTCACTCTGCCAATGGACATTTCTTATAATTCTATTTTCGGTCATATCAAAATATGAGTATACTGGAGAATACAGATATAGCTTAGTGAAAAGTAAAAAAGAAATTGAATTAAAAAAGTAGTAAATCCACTACAGAGTAGATAGCAGGAAGATATAGCTAAGGGATATGGCATATGCATTTGGATCAAACAATGTTGTTTCTGCAAGAAAATAATTCAGAAATTCAGTTTAGAGAGTGATCAAATGCACACTGAGGTGCCAAAGAAAGAACTGGATAACAATATATACTGCATGGAAAAATTGTTTATTTTCTACAGAGAAGAGCTGTGTTCACATTTTATAGTTTCCTATGTTTTCCAAAATGAATAAATCTATTTGAATAAAAATATTGTAATATCAGCTTTTAATTCATAAAGTGCTGACTCCCTCCCAAAAAGAAAAGATTCACTAACAATTTAAGGTGATTACATAACCACATATACAAAAACTCATGTTATACCATAGAGATACATAATTTAGTTGACAGTAAAAGGAAGATGAATAAAAATATTTGGGGAAGGGCCAGAGTGATAGAGTAGCTGTTGGGTGTTTTTCCTTGCATGCAGCTGATTCAGGACAAATCTGGGTTGGATCCTCAGTGTTCCATGTGGTCCCCCAAGCCAGGAACGATTTCTGAGTACATAGCCAGGAGTAACCCTTGAGCATCACCGGGTGTGGTCCAAAAATAAAACAAAAAATAATATTTGAGGGAAACTGCAAAAATAATTAGCATATGGGTTGTGCTTACATAAGAAGTATTTTTTATGCGGAGGGTGGACCATTTCTCAGGCCAAAAATCTCCACTAAAATTTGAAGAGGCTTTCAAAGGACTATGGGTCCTAAACTGTATTAACAGTGTCAAAAATTAGTTAAATTAACACCTTTATTAAGAGTAGATTATTAGAATTATATGATCCTTACAATTTAGCTACTCAGTACAACATCTATTCTTGTTATATATGTTATCTTTTAAGTATGTTATCTTTTCTTCCTTTGGTTTTTGGGCCACACCCATTTGACGCTTAGGGGTTACTCCTGGCTATGCGCTCAGAAATCGCTCCTGGCTTGGGGGGACCATATGAGACGCTGGGGGATCCAACAGCTTTTAAATTAAATAATTCATCTCAATTGTTACAACCTCTCACTTGTAACTATTTATAACAACCATAAGAATTTATTTAAGGGGCCGGGAAGGTGGCGCTAGAGGTAAGCTGCCTGCCTTGCAAGCACTAGCATAGGACGGACCGTAGTTCGATCCCCCGGCGTTCCATATGGTCCCCCCAAGCCAGGGGCGATTTCTGAGCACATAGCCAGGAGTAACTCCTGAGCGTCAAATGGGTGTGGCCCAAAACTCAAAAAAAAAAAGAATTTATTTAAAGTTTTATTAGATCTATAGTTGAGAAGACACAATTCTAGAAGCCTTTGTATTACGAGTTGAATGAGGTTGAGTTTTTATATTTGCAGAGAAAAGGCAGAATCACTCTGGTTGACTATGAAAACCAGGATTCTAAGAAATCACTCAGATTCAGATTGGTGACTTTATGAAATTAGGTGAGAAGTCATTAGATTCTAGTTGCTCCAATAAATGTAGTAGATTAGATGAACAGTTAGGTTAGCAATGATTGGTCAAGTTTTAAATAAAGTGTATTGTATATACATACAATATATTCTATACATATATATACTATATATTATAGATATGGCAGATTCAGCTCCAGCTCCTTCCTGGAAATGAATTTGGTAGAATATGCCTAACTAACAAATATTAGTATTATTTTTTCAAAGCTGGAGCAATGATGATGCCTGGATAATACTTCCACATTGATACCATTTCTTTCCTTGTAGCATGCTAAATAACTTCTAGATTATGCTTTAAAATATCTGCTTTTGAGAAGGTATGCTTAAAAGACTGAAGGCTCACAAAGAGCTTATTTTCAGGGAAATAATTTTATTCATTAGTATTATTTGCCTACTTTGATATATGAAACTTTTTTACATTAAACATTTAGCTAGTCCATAGAAATGAGGCTAAATTCCTACATAAATGTCAGCAAGAAGAAATGCCAGGTTTATACATTTTTATTTATGAATTTTAAATGTGAAAATAATGCTCTTGCTTTTCAAAACAGTTCATTATTTTTGTTCTGTTATTACTATAACTATATTACAGCAAATATTCTCAGTTGAATTAGTCAAATACAAAATACTTATGAATGTTGAACATTAAATTTTTACCATTTGCCAATACTAAAGTAATATAGAATTAATATTATGACATTTAGAAAAATATCTAGATTTAGTCTCTGAAGTCTCATATGTTCTCTTCTGTACTTTAATACTTCCTTAATAGTATTCAAAATTAGTCCATTTTAAGAAATAAATTTAGTTTGGGAGAAAATTTCACTAAAATTTAAGTTATTAAAATCAGAAACCTAAAGCTTAATCAAAAATTTTCTTTATGGGGCCGGTGAGGTGGCGCTAGAGCTAAGGTGTCTGCCTTGCAAGCGCTACCCAAGGAAGGACCTTTGTTTGATCCTCTGGTGTCCCATATGGTTCCCCCAAGCCAGGGGCAATTTCTGAGCGCTTAGCCAGGAGTAACCCCTGAGCATCAAACGGGTTTGTCCCAAAAAATAAACCAAACCAAACCAAAACAAAAACATTTCTTCAGGGAGGAGTATTTGAGATACATTCATCAGTGCCTCAGGATTTATACAACGAAATGCTCTCAGAACTATGCAGTTTAGGAAATAAAATTGGGATTGGCTCAGTCTAAGTCCACTACTTAACACCTATATTACCTTGATGGCTCAAATTATAAAGCATGTCAAGTTAAGATACTGTGACTATGAACTACTTTAGAATAGAAATGCATCACAATTAGAATTTCTTTTTATTTTAAACAATAAATTATTATAACAATGTATTAATAAATTAAAATAATAAGTTATTTTAATAATTTTATTTCAAATATTATTTGTTATTCCAAAAAATACATTGCATAATTTTCCCATCACTTTCTCTATTTATGCTAGCAATGAAAATAAAAAAAGTATTATTTGAAATACTATTACATATTCTTTAATAAATCTTTTGTTGATTTACTTAGTACTTGGAACTATTTTATTCATCAAACAAATAAAATAATTTATTTATGTTAAATAAATATATAAATAAAAATACTTATTTTAAAATAAAATAATTTTAATTTAATGTTAAACATTTACAATAAAAAATTTAAAAAGCTTGACTTAATAATAAGCACTGAGTGTCTATATGCAGCATGTTAAGCATTTAATATGTATATCTTTTTTAAAATTACAATAGGCCTGTGAAGTTAGTATAATATAACTACTGAGAATGAGATTAATAAAGATTTGCCAAATTTTTGAATAGTTAGTTTCCATCCAGGATTTGAATTCAAATATTTCTAATTCAATATTTAAGCTTTTAGTTGTTATTTTATTTTCTTTTGGTTTGGTTTGGTTTCTTTGGGCCACACCTGGTGTTTTGGTGTTACTCGCGGCTTTGTGCTCAAAATTACTTCTGGCAGGCCCGAGGACCATATGAGATGTTTGGGATTGAACCTGGGATGGCAGGGGAAAGGCAAATGCTCTACCTGCTGTGCTATCACTCTGGCCCAATACCTAACTAAGCTTTTGACCAATGGAATTGATGGTATTGTTTGTTAAAAATATGGTCAGTACCTTTTCCTACTCCCATTGAATTCATATTTGGTAATGAGATCAACTTTGTTCAATGAAAGATGAAAAGTGACACCTATAATTTCTAAATAGGTTTCCAAGACTTTACATGACTTCTCATTCACTCCTTTGAGTGTAACAGAATATGCAGTGAGAGGTTCAACCTATATTCTTAATCTCTGATGAAAGTAACAATTAGAAAGGCCTTGGTCTGTAGTAAACATAGAACCAAGATTTTACAATTATTTGTTAATTAGATTGATCCTTAGGGCATTTCTCACCATAATTTAGTGGACATAAACTTGGATGATACTGGCACTATTGTGCCTGAATCTTGATTTGCTTATTCTTTTTTTATGTAGAGAAATTTATTTGTAATGCAAATATTTTGTTTCAAATAATCTGGAATAAATCAAAGTCTTTTCCTATACTAAACAATTTTAATGCAACAAAGTCCTTTGATAATCTCTGTAAATACACAACTTAATTAAATTATCAGGACATGAGGATTATAAAATTCCCACTGTGGTTGGATATTATCCAATGTGCATACAAAGTAGAAAAGTAAATACTTTCCAGAGATTATTACCCATTATCCACTCTAAGTAACACCTCTCTTGGCATTGGCAAGACCATTTGAACTTTGCAAACGCATTTTAAAACAAATTTGGTTGACAGGTGCAGCACTAAATACTGCTTCACTGCCAGTGAAATTACATTGCTTTCTTACTCAAACTTCTTCCTCTAAAATGGTATTTACACCCACTGCCACCCTAATGTACTTATTGTAAGAAACTAACCTGTGATTTATTCAGTTTTTAATTTCTTATCCTTTGTGGAAGGATGGTAAAAATACAAGAATCGGGGATGGAAATGAGTCATTGCTTTTTCATTTAAATGTTTATGCCTAACACAGCTTGCAAATCATGACCTTGAATGAAAAAGCACAGGTAAGCTAAAACTTTCTGCTTCAGATAATTAACTCTTTCCAGGCCTAACTAAGGGAGGGTACTTGTTCTATTTAGACAAATTACATGATGTAAATATCATCTTATTTAAACTCAATTTATTTTAGATCAAAGTGTTTTCATTGATTTTGCTTTGTTTTACAGCAAGATAAACAACCATGAATTTATTATTTCAATTATTTTTGTATATGGGAAGTATCTTATTGATCTAATTGAACAGTCATTGCTCAGGCTTTCTCAGACATGCCTGGCTATTCACCCCTGCCCAGACTTTGACCTCTGTCAGGCTGAGAGAAACTATGAAGATGATGATGTTGCTTCTGTAATTAAAGGAGCCATACATCAGGTATCTGTATATAAAGATTAAATGGATATTTAAAGCGCACAGTAAATAGATACTTAAAAATTACTCTAGTCTATTCTGTTTGTGTTGAACTTAGAAAAAGCAGTTTATCAACTTCATGATATTTCTGACCTCAATACCATTTTTTTTCCTAAATAAAATTTAGCTAACAATGGATAGAGGAGAAGGTGCAAAGGCTGGAGGTCATGCCTCACATTTGCCTATCTGTCCACCAAATGGAAGCCAACTTGTAATGTATAGAAAAGCACAAGTTAAGAAACAAGTTACCATGTGTACATTTGGGCAGCTCAATAGACTTTCTGAGGGAGATGTATACCAAACCATGAAAAATCATGGTACACCATCTATGTAGTTGAAAGTTGGCATTTTCTAAAGGAGAAGCAGCCACACCAGCTGCAACCTCCACGACAATTAGTAGTTCACCAAATGGCCCAACTTTACCACTTAAACACAGATCTCTACAGGGATGCCAAACTGACCAAAATTCCAGATATGCTGAAATGTGGGCATCTCCAGTTTTTTGTTGTTTTTTTTTTTTATCAAAGTGAATGTAGGCTCTGTTTACTCACCATCTTATACTTCTGGAAGGCCTGGCAGTTGAAAAGCACAGCTGCACAAATGCCAAAATATCCACCACAGTTGAAATTGACAACTCCAAATTTCTCAATATTGTCATTTCAGTAGGAAGACATCAATTTAGATGTCAACATGGATTCAGTCAACAATTGTTCAGAAAAAAAACAAATAGTAGAAAGATCAACTTGCAACAATCAGCTGAGTAAACCTAACAATGATTCAATGTCCTCATTTCGAGATACAATATATCTTACAAATTTTCTTTTTACTGTACTTTAAAAAACTAATTCAATTACCATTAATTAAAGAGTGGAAACTGGGGACATTGGTATAAGAAATATGCCCTAATGGAAGAATGTACATTGAACATGGTATAACTGAAAATCAAAAACAACATTATAACTCTATCTCATAGTGATTCATTTAATTATGTTTTTAAAAGTTTAGAGCTTCAAAAATAAGTATTTACTATGAATTTAATTCATCATATGATATAGTAAAATTTATAGTAATAAATTAAAAATGCAACCGCATCATTTCTATAGCTATTAAATATTAAATAAATCTCCTCATACCATTAAATATACCTATCTAGTTTTATTTGTTTGAAGAAAATGTGTAGCCTCAAGTCCAAGAAGATTAGGGATTAAGTCTTCAGTTTTACCCTAATGATTCTAAAGAGAAGTAATTGCTGAGAATTCTTAAATGATTCATTTAACGAAGTATAGCCTACCTTCTGAAACTATGGTTTTCAACTCCACATAAGCTAAGTAACTGTTCATTTTGTTGTTTTGTTTTGTTCCCACTCCCAGAAGTGCTCAAGGCTTACTATTTATTGTCTCTGTGCTCAGGAGATGTGGTATCAGGAATCAAACCCAGGTCAGCCAAGTATCTTACCCACTATACTATCAGAGAGAGCTCTCTGACCTTGGACCACATAACATTAAAATTACTCTTTTTAGAAAATTTTATGAGTTATAATTAGTAAACATTTCATTTATATTTTATTTGCCTACAAACCCAGGGAAGCACAAAATATCTCCAAAGGGATAACAAGGGGAAAAGGTTTAAGAAGCCCTGTACAATAATACCTAGTTAAAATTAAAATACATTTTCAGATTAAGACTAGGTTTTGCTATTTAACCTGATGAGCATTACAGTTGTTTGTTCCCCAAATATATTTAATAACCTATGTCTCTCACACTGTTTCAAAAGCCAATAATGTTCAATATTTTGATATCAGAAAATTAGCATTTACTAAGATGTAAATAACATTAGTGAGAGTATTTATACACTTATATTTATATTATGACCATTACTTGATCCAGAGATACCAATCAGTGAGCCAGCAACTGGTAACCACACTAATGGAGAATAGAAAGGCAATTTCAGTGTTTGATTAAAGAAGAATGAATTCCTCCATAGCCATAAAGATCAAAAGGAAGCTGTACTATGAAGAAGCCAATATTGGAGACAATAGATTGCAACACGTAGTATTTGTTTAACTGAGATTTATTTCTTCATTAGCTGTTTATCAAATTTTTATCAATTGGAAATAATTTTGAGAATTAGAAAAAATTTAGGAATATAAATCAAACCTAACTTAAAATTTTAATATGCAAACATGGGTCACAATTTTTTAAATGAAGATATCTGAGTAAAATAAAATGTTGATAATGACTGTAAAGAATGAACATAGTGCTTTTTATTTTATTAGTAAAGTCTAAAAAACTTTCACTCACCAGTCATACTTTTTGTTTGTTTGTTTGTTTGTTTTTTAATTTTGGGGCCACACCCAGCGGCACTTAGGGGTTATTCCTGGCTCTGCGCGAAGAAATTACTCCTGGCAGGCTCTTGGGACCATATGGATTGCTAGGCATTGGACCCAGGTCTGTGCCGGGTCAGCCGAGAACAAGGCAAATATCCTGCTGCTATGCTATCATTCTGGCCCCAAACCACTCCATACATTTTAATAAAGGTATTTTATAGTCTATTGGTTCATTACAAATACATGGCTTTGAGTTCACATTTTCTGTAACAAAAAAGAGATATACTGTGATTTTCAAATCACCTCTTTGTTAGTCTTTTTACTTGTTACCTTTAGGATTACACCATTAAAGAAGTCTGTTTTGAAGAAGAAAATTATATTTTTCATTTAAACTCAAAGTAGCATAGAAAATTTCCATGTGTAAACCTGATGATTAACATAAAAATAGATATTAAACATGTATTAATATTCACTTATCTTTTATAATATTTAAAACAGAAATATTTTTAATATGCAGCCAGTTTTATATATTTCTAATAGATCGTTCAGTTATATATCAATTTAAGTAACAACAAAAAGTCAGTATCTTATGGAAAGAAGAGAATTGGATAAATGATTGTGAAGTTTGTGTAGTAACTTACTTTATTACATGGATTCCATAAGTAACATGAGAATATAATCTTAGATACATAAATATAACTCTCAGTTTAGAACATTACAACAAATATAATGGAATTTAAGTTTTGGTATCATTTTAAACAAAAATGTATGAAATTATTATAAAAGTATGGTGTCCTCTCTAAACGTAACAGATTTGAATATTTTAAACCCAACAGAATACTTCCCTTTTTAGATAATCAAAGAAATGATTTTATGTCTGATATGTTATTACTATAACTAAGTATATAAGTATTATTGCTTTATTTGAATTTTGAATTAGAAATGGAAAAGAAAATTATATCATTGCCTAAAGTTTTCCAAGATGTAAATGAAGAGCTATGAGAAAAGTGTCTTTTATTCATGGTGTCAAATTTCTTACTTCCTCTGCTTGAGAAAATGACAGCATCCCATGGTAAATCACATTCTAATTATGTAACTATCATCAATTCAAATCAGCAATAACCTAAGAATGCTCAACACTGCAAATTAAAGGAACATTATTTCTAACCCTGTTTTTTTATTAGCACTGGAAAATAGTTTACTAGTAAAAGGTTACAGAAAAAAAATATAGCTCAAATTAGACATTTCTGAAAAACCACATGATTCCAGTTGCAGAAACCACTCCTTGATTAAAGAGCACACTCAAAACTTGCAAACTTTCATTGCTCTTAAATAATCTTTCTGGCAATAAACATTATGCAAATTTAGGCAATGAAGATAGCCACTTTTGAAAACCATAATGTGCATTTAAGTAAACAGTTATTGAACACAGAAATGTGTCTTTTTTATTGTACTAAGTAATTCTTTCTAGAAACTCCAAAGTCAGAATGTTATAACATTTAGGATCATTGACTGTAATTTAAAATAAATGAAAGTAGTAAATGGGATTTTATACATATATAACAGGTCAAAATATAATAATTTAGGGTATTAACATATATTTTGGTTGACTGGAGATAGTACAAAATATAAGACACTTGATTTGCATGTCACATACCTCATTCAATTCTTAACATATCTTTTTTTTTTTTTTTGGTTTTTGGGCCACACCCGGCGGTGCTCAGGGGTTACTCCTGGCTGTCTGCTCAGAAATAGCTCCTGGCAGGCTCAGGGGACCATATGGGACACCGGGATTCGAACCAACCACCTTTGGTCCTGGATCGGCTGCTTGCAAGGCAAACACCACTGTGCTATCATAAGGTCCCCTGAGTATTGACAGATGTCATCCCTTCTCACAGAACCAGGAGTCAGAGCTGAGCACAACTTGGTGTGACCCAAAAAGCAAAAACAGAGGAAATAGGATAATAAACATAATATATTTGGGGAATTGTCATACTTTTGGAAATTATGCAATTCTGGAAAACAAGCTTATTATTCCTCTTCTCAGCAGGAATAAATTCCTGTTTAGGCCACTCCTTATCTATGAGTAGTAAAAGATGCACCGTACCCTTGGAGGCTAGTCAGAAAATCAAGATCTCCCAGAAAGAATGTCCTATACCAATATTAATACTCATTTAGAAGTACCTTCCATCAAATAATTTACCAGTTTATGTGTGGACCTTTTTGTATTATAATCCATGGTAACTATTAAGGAAAATTAAACTAACATAAAATTTTAAGATGAAAATATATTCTTTCTTTTGGAGTCTAGATAAATATCACTGTTTTAATAACAAGGCTGTGGATTGTGCTCCAATGGGAATTACAAATTATATTCAAGTCAAAAGCAGCCTTTGGGTTTTTGAAGCCACAATGACCATTTTCCTTATCTTGTCTGACTACCCAAAAAAAAGGAACTAGAAGAAAATTGTACAAGGAAGATAACAAGTAGGCTGAACCCTGGACAGAACTCATTCTTTAGCTATAAAAAAAGATAACATTATATAAATAAAGAATGGAACAACATTTTCAAAGTGCTGAGAAAGTCTATTAACCTTGAATTCTATACACAGCATAAATGTAACTCAAAAATAAAAGCATAGCCTAGTTGGTAGAATTTCTGCCTTATGACACTGAGTTTTAACCTGGTGCCACCCCTCATGCTATTTGCCATCCAAGTGACAGGATTGACTGGGAACATCAGGTCCACAACAGAGTATGCAAAAGTTAGCACAATGCAACTGTTTTTGTGACCCCTGAATATCACCTTGATAAGCATCACTGGGATTGACAACGGGACTCCAAGCACGGGTGTGGGTTGCATCTATGAATGAATAAATAAATAAATAAATAAATAATGAGGTCATGTATTTTCATTCCCTTATGGTTTGCTTTTAAAATCCATTTTTCTTTTGATTTTCTACCTTGTATTATATTCTATATTTATATCTATATGAGAAGTTGGATATTATGAATTCTACTCAGTTAAATGCTAGTTCTTTTTACTAACATTTCTTTAAAAGTAAGTTGTACTTTAATCTATCAATCTCTAGAATATTACTCATTAATAAATAAATTTTTGAGATGTATTTTTCAAGGTGTGTGGTCTACACTTAGCTATGTTCAAGAATTACTCATAGTTATGTGCTCAAGGACCACTCTTGGTGTTGCTGGGAGGATGGTATGTAGTGTCAGGTATTGAACCAGTGGTAGGTATGTTCCTTAATCACTGTCCTGTCATCTAGCATTATCAAGACCTATTTTAAGTCTTACTAACAAGTTCACAGTAGCTTGATGATAAGTTAACCTACTTCTTGTATAATTTACCAAAACTTACTTATAAACCTATTAGAGTATTTCCCTCCTCCCAGGGCGGCATCAATTGTTACATAACACATTTTCTTAAAACATGTAAGTATACACAATTCACACAAAGTTATTATTTCATATTGTTTGCTGAAGAATACATCAAACAAAAAGATTCCCTGAGCTCTTTTCTCGCCTCAAACTCTAATCATTATGTCCAGGGGTCCAGCAGGATTATAATTATTTTAAAACTTAACTCAGAAATTCTTCTTCCTAGCTCTCTCAGGGAGTTATTCTCAAGATTTATGCCTTACGGGCTGTTAGCTGAATAAAGTTCCGAGTGCTTGCCACCTATATAAGACATGTATGTATCTGACTTCAAACAGAGCACTTGAGCAAGAGAAACAGAGAAATTGAAGGCATACCAACATGTTTTCCCAATCTAATCACAACACTAAACCTCCCTCTGTTTAACGTAGCCTAGGAACTGCAGGCAAGTCACTTTGCTTACTCACAACCTTAGAGGAGGTCATGGTGATACTACAGCTTGGAGGTGAGAATCATTTAGACATAGCATAACAGTACATCTCTCTTAAAATATATAAAATAGCACTCTCTCTCTCATAGACACACAGACACACACACACTATCCTTTACTGTCTGTTGTAGAAAACCCAATAAAAACAAAATGTTCTTCAGGTTTTCCTTACTAATGAGACAAAGCAATAATGTAGTGGGCAGGGCACTTTCCTTGAATGCAGTCAATGCAGTTTCAATACCCAGCATCCCAAGCATTTAGGCATCCCAATGCAGCCCCCCAATCAGTCAGGGTGTGCTCTTTCATTAAAGCATGTTCTTAGTGTACTAGATATGGACATTGTTAAGTATATCTGGATATTTTGCTGTTCAATAAAGACACTGAGTCACAAGTAATGAAGACTGCAGCATTCCTCACCCCTAATGTTCTCTGGAAATGTTTATAGTTTACATATTTCTGGATATATTTTGCCTGACTTCACGCTAACCCACACACATATTTCACATCACATTTAGCAATCATGCCCAGAAAATCATATACAGATTTGTGAGCTCTGCTCTCTGATATCGTATCTTCTAAATTGAGCTCTATCTCATTTACTCCCAGTTCAATCCTCGATCTCTATTACTCAGTGAATCAATTTTGTTCTGCCTGGCTTTAACTTCCTGCACTGTGTGGTAAGATAGTGTCTAGAAAGAAAGTTGATGAACTGTAAGACTATATCCTTCATCTCAATAGTTCATGTAGTTAGTTATCTCTTATCAGCCTACAGACATGCTACCTCTTATAATTATGTTTTATAGATATTTATGGCTAAAATGACAAATTTAGTTACAAAAATGCATCATGATCAAAATCAGAAAATTTTAAGTTTTTTAGCCAGTTATTAATATATCATTTGCTTATAAAATGCTACCCCTACACATATAAATAATAAAATAATAAAAATATAAAAAAGATTTAACTTAGTCAGAGTATAAAGACCACAAAAAAGCAACTTAGAGTTTTTCAATATAGAAAGTCCATTTGAAAGATAGTTAACAAGCACTTTAAGTGGGCTGGAGAGACAGGACAAGCAACAAGAACTTGCTTTGCATGATCCAACACTGATTTGATTTCTAACAAACTACCAGGTTTGGTCTAAAGAGACTCCACAATTCTTTCCACCCCAAATATCATTCAGCAATATATATTTTATCTATTTTACAGTAATTGTGTATTTAACATTTAATAGCAATATATTTCATTAAATATTCTTAAGCACAAATTATTTAATGGGATTCAATTTGATGGTACCTATCTTTATAACTATCTTTATATCTATCTTTATAACTTTTTTTTTTGGTTTTTGGGTCACACCTGGCAGCGCTCAGGGACTATTCCTGGCTCTATGCTCAGAAATCGCCCCTGGCAGGCTCAGGGGAACATAAGGGATGCTGGGATTCAAACTACTATCCTTCTGCATGCAAGGCAAATGCCTTACCGCTGGGCTATCTCTCTGGCCCCTGGCTTTGTAACTTTTTACAATCTTTTTAATGCTAAAAATATCTAAAATTTACCTTTTAAATATTAAAGGAAAGGTATATCACATTTATTAATAACTGATGCTAGCTTAATTTTTAACAGTTCCCTTTTACTATCCTATATATATTACATGATTTTAAATTTTTAAAGGAAAGAGAATTGAGCCAATTAAGTAAAAGGAGCAAAAAAAATCTCATTTTTGTGACAAAGAGCATTGCCCTCTTTCTCCCTGGATCCCACATAAGGCATTGAGGTTAGCTTCTTCCCTCTTCGCTTTGGGAGAGAAAACCATTGCACAGATTAGCAAATTACTTTAATTTCTACTCTGTTCATTATACTGAGCCAATGTTCTTCCTAAATGCAGGTTTGGTATAAAGACAAATTTAGCCTAGCTGTATTTTCAGGAGGAGGCACAGTTACTCCCAAGAGACTTTGCTAGAATGAAAACCCTATAAACCTAGGCCAAAGGTTCTAGAAAGTACTTACATATCTGCACCCTTCAACTAATGCTCATGAAGCTATCTTAAATTATATTGCAGTTATAGCTACTAAAATAGGTTTAATATTGATAACTTACATTGTTTTTTAATGTATGTCCATTTAAATAGAAAGGCAATGAATTATAAGGAGAAAATGTTTCTGGGTTCCATAACATTTGCCATGGTGTTTGTATTGGGCAATGGTATTTGGATTGAGTTAAATTCTTTGGCCCACTTCATCTTTCCCTTTTATGTTGCTATGGCTCTTCCTATCTTTTGTTTCTTCTTTTTGTCATATATCTTCTGACTTATTATTTATTGGTGGGATATTTTCTAAACATTAATCTTTTGATGGGAAGGCTAGTTTTCAGGTTATATTTGTTAAAATAGTTATCAAATTTTACTAAGTGTGACATTCAGAATATTTATAATATAATGTTTCTAAGCAAGCTCTTGACCTGAAATATTAAAGCTTTTACTATAAAACATTTTATTGTGGTTTTTACTCACCTTTTAGAAGACAATGTTTATCCAGAGGCAGCAGCTAAAAGAGAATACATGACATCTAATTAATAAAGGTGAAAAGAATAACAGACTGATGTCACCAATGAAAACTAAGTGAGATATTTGGAAACTTTTTCTGGTTAATAAATTTTAGCTCTAATTCAGCTATTAAAACTAATCACATATTTAATATGTAGGTTCAGTTCAACTAGTACATCTATAATGCTAATGGAAAACTTAACACCTCCCACCTTATATTTGTGACTTGCAAATGGAAATGTTTTCATATTTTACACAGTTCAGATCTCAATATTTTAGTATTACTAAGTGAAAGACAAAAAAAAAAAATTCTCCAGCATAGAATTGGGCAAGTGTGTTTGACAGTGAGTATCAAATCCTGCCTCATCAGGGAGTTAGTGCATTCTCTGCTAAATACAGCAGCAGCAGACAGCTGCTTCTGTTGTTTCTTTCCCTAGCACAGCAATGAATTTATACATGATGGTGGCATTTGAATACTAAAACCTATCCATTTTCTCCTGACTAAAATTGAAGTACTGGCAACATATATTATACTGCCTGACTTAATTAATTTTAATTTAATTAGCATATTCTTAAAACAGGAAAGTGGATTTTCCACCGTCAAATGATCCACTAAAAATAAAATTTAAAATAAGAAAAAGAAAAACAATTTTTAATTTTACAAAGAAACTTGTAATAGAAAGTATTACATTTGCTTCAGACAATTTTAGCAGTCATTTCAGTCATTTTTTTGCTGGAATGTGGGAAGGATATATCTAAGATCCATACACCAGCTATTTTCAGAAAATACTTGGTTCTGCGCTCAGGGATCACTTCTGGCTCAACTGGGCCAGTCATGTGAAAACTAAGTGCTTTGCCTCCATCATTAACTCTTTGGCCCAGGATTAGAAAATCTTTAAAGTGAGGGCTGGAGTGGTGGCAAAGGCCGTAAGGCATCTGCCTTGCGTGCTCTAGCCTAGGATGGACCGTGGATCGATCCCCCAGCGTCCCATACATCCCATCTGGTCCCCCAAGCCAAGAGGAATTTCTGAGCACATACCAGGAGTAAACCCTCAGCATCACCGGTGTGGCCCAAAATAAAAAAAAAAGAAAGAAAAAAAAATCTTTAAAGCAAGCAACAAAACATTTTAAAATTATGTATACTATTAAACAAGCAAAATTTATTCAGAAGTTCTAAACATTTAGAAACTTCTCAAATGAAGAATAACATTATCTTCTGAAAATTTGCAAGAAAATTATTATGTGAATCTGCATTCAACAAAATGTTGCAAGAATAAAACTAGAATTTTAAGAATATCAAATCTTATGAAATATCATCACATAGGAAGATTAAAAATTTAACAGTTTGCATTTGGAGCAGGTGGTGATATAATTCACTCAGAGTATTACTTTATCAAAAGGACAGAGAAATTGCTGCATTTTACATACTTAATAAAACTGAGTAAAAAAGAAGACCAACATTTATAAAGGGAGTTTTTAAACTAATTAAATGTTATGAAACACATAAATATCTATGTACACATCTATTTGTAACATGTAGTATTTCTGTCTTAATTCACTGATGAGTTCTGAAGCCAGGGAGATAAGAGAGAGGTTAGGAAAAAGACCTTGAATGCAATTCATTGATTGAATGCTCAGCACCAAATAGCATCTGGAACATTGCTGGTATGGCCCTGGAGACTCCAGAAACCCACAGGAGTAGCTCCATTGGTTTCTGGTACCACGGGGTCCAAGTAGCACATGTGCTGGAATCTTAGCAGTAAACAGACAGTCCAACTATGTGAGAATCTCTGATAAATACTTCCTCCTGCTCCACTTATTATTCTCTAGGAGACCAATACTCCCCAAACCTCACAAAACATCTAGGAATATGATTGTTATGTGAATTGTCTTATGTAGTCTTAAAAGGGACCACTATGTTAGCAAGTGTTAAAGAACCAGCCCCCTTTACCCTAGTCCATGCCCCAGTACCTTTAATAGATCTCAGTAGCATGTTGTGACCCACTTTTATAGAGTACCACATTTGTTCCAATCATTCTTCAGGTTCTCAAAGCTTGGCCAGTTTCCAGATTCTTCAAGACAGATTGAAAGAATTTTAACAGGGTCATTTTGAACACTGTCCTGTTTCTTGAATAACCAAGAAAAAAGCCATTTTGGGAAAGTAATCAGAAAATCTTGTGAGTCATACTGAACTATTATTTTATACAAACTTCCTGTTACTTGCTACCATGTATTTGTATAATGTAGACAGGATTTTTATATAACATCTATTTAAAAAGAATTACCCTGGATGGCTCTAATCAAATGACAGCTCAGTTGCAATGTGATTGTCATATAGGGAGTGGAAAATTCACTCTTTTTTTTTAATCTAGTCCTCATCTTCCCAAGATATCTGGGTGACAATAACCAGTCCTTTAAATACTAAGCTATAACTTTCACCATTAAAGGAAATTTAATTTTCTTTATAAGCTTATTTAAAGAAAATGCATCACATAGTTGACATAACTGATCATAATACATTTGTTTCAAGATGACAGAAAGCAAAGTAGAAAGAAAAACAAAACAATGGTAGAGAAAAGAAAGAAGAAAAAGTTCAGTAGTAAGTATATTTGCAAAAATTATTGTATTACCAACAAACTCATTAAAACAATAACAGAAGGTTTAGTAAGTTTTTTTTAAGGATAAGAGATAAAAAATACAGTAAAAAAGGTATGTATGTGGCAGTTGTTGTTGTTTGGATAGACCTAGCAAAATATAGGGTAAATAGAAAGGAAAAGCCTTTGGTCTACATATAGGGAAAGCTTACCCCTGTAGTATTCTGACAAAGGACCAACTCTGGGCTCCAAGAAAAGCTAAAAGATCTACTTTAAGGAAAAAAAGACCAACATATTCACCAAACTTCTACACAGATGACAATAAATCCCATGACAATTATCTCTCTCAATGTCAATGGACTAAATGCACCTGTTAAGAGACAGAGTGGCAAAATGGATCAAAAAGCTGAACTCAACATTTTGCTGACTACAAGAAACACATCTGAATAATCAAAACAAGCATAGACTCAAAATCAAAGGTGGGAGGAAAGTCATCCAAGCAAACAACACCCTTAAAAAAAGCAGGCATACTAGGTTGTCCAACCCCTGAGTCATTCTCTGTGATCCTAGTAAAAGTTTTTTCTACAATCTCAGTTCTTGTCAGCTTTTGTAGTTAGAGATCCTGGTTTCTGTGCAGATCCTATATCAAAATCAGGATGATGTTGGAGCATCTTCTGGTTTCATTTCATCATTAAAGGGCAATGCTGAGAACCCTGCCCTGAAAGCAGGTTGTTGCTGTTGCCAAGTCATCTGGATGTCAAAAAAACCATCTTTAAATTAAGTCGATGCCAGGGCAGCAATAGGGTCTTCCCTAAAAGGGGTTTGCTTCCTGGTGATAGTTTAGACAACCGTGGTTGTTTCCAGAGATGGTATCCATGGTTCAGGGGTGATAATGAACAATATCCATTCTTTTGAGGCATAAGCCAAGTCATTATGAAAATGTCAGGGTATAAGGCCCCACTGCATTAAAAAATTTGTGTTTTACTATCTCTATTAAATAAGAACTCATTTACAAATGCAATATTTTCCCATTTTAATGTGCTTATGCAAAAAAGGAACAATGCCACAAGGTATTATAGGTGCATATTGGGGGCTGAGGTAACAGTCCAACAATCCCAGTAACCTATTTCTAACATGAACTCTAAACAGAAAGACTTTTCTACCAGAATTCCTTATTGAAAAGATTACAAAAAAAATGATGGAAATTGTCGCTATATAAGAGGATATTCAATAAGGGTTATACCTGTAAAACATCTAAAGAAATATTCAAAGGAGATTTACATGTCTCCTTTAAGTCTAGAAATCGTCCGGGGGTGTGTGTAAATTAGCGAGAACTGCTTCGACCTGTTATTTGGCCTTGTGAATTCTGAAAATCAGCTTCCAGCAGTCACATATCAGGAAATGTCCTCCATCGGGGGACTTCTAAGAAACCAAATCTGGTAGCAAGCAAAGGTCCACAGTAAAGAGAGATGGAGAGGCTGCTGAGAGCACATCAATAGCAACAGAGTAAAGGTTTCTTCTCGGAATGACAATCTGTCTTTTCACTTTGGGAGCTGGTTGGCAGCTGGTTGGAATGGGGAGAAAGATCTGCTTCTTGAGGAGCCAAGAACTGAGGGTAAAAAGGGATAAATGTGGGGTAATAACAAATGAAGGTGAAAGAGTGAAGGGCTAGAAAAGTTTCAAGGTGGTAAACAAAGGAGGGAAGGACAGTAAACAACATAGGCATTCTATATATTGCAGACGTACATTAAATAGATATTGGTATGGCTGACCTAGATACTCATATGCATACAGCATCAGACACTGAGGATCGACCTATGGGTTACAATCAAAAAGCTGACTCAGGTGAAATGGGACAGAATGCTTAAAAAATAAAATAAGATAAAGACGACAAATCTAATATAAATGTTTTCCATTTTCTAGGCCAGTCGTGATTGGTGACTGTAGACTATACTGAAGAAAGGCTTCCTGGATTAGATTATATATAGGGCATTCCTAGAAAAAAAATCATATGTTTCTAGTCTAGAAAGCTAAGTGATATGGTAATGAGCACTGTATGTAGAATCTATACTATGAAATAGATATATGTCACAGAGGATTTTGGAAAGACATTGGTATGGCGAAAACATATACTCATGTACATATATCAGCAGACACTGGATTCCATGGGTTACATGGGTTGCAGTTGTAAAATTGACCCAGGTGCAATGAGACAGAATGCTATTTTTTAAAAAAGAAAAAAGAAGTAAAAAAGATAAAAGAAAAGAAAAAGAATATATATATATATAATAAGAAAAATGGAAAACCTTAAATACTTATATATATATAATATATATAAGTATATATTATATATAAGTATTCAAGGTTTTTAATTTTCTAGACCAATCATGGTAAAGTAAACTTTACTGCTAAAGGTTTCATGGATTAGGTTGTGTATAGAGCATTCTTAATAACAACCATAATTTTCAAGTCTAGAAAACTAAGTGATATGTTAGTGAGCCCTGTTTGTTGACTTTATAGCATGAAATACTGTCCATTGGGTCTTGAGCATATGGTTTCCTTTCCTAAAAGCATTCTAAGATTATGAGCATTATGATATCCTGTTAAACTATTCATACTTTTTTGAGAATGAAGATTGATGGAAAGGAAGATTGCCAGTGACTTCCCAAGACCGCCCTGTACCCCCATTTAAACCTTGGGGCCTCTTAGCTCCCCATGCAAGCAAAGGTTCACTGTTCTCAGGATAGAGAGGTTCCAGGAAACTTAACTTTTTGTTTTTGTTTTTGTTTTGTTTTGTTTTTTGGGCCACACCCAGCAGTGCTCAGGGGTTAGTCCTGGCTGTCTGCTCAGAAATAGCTCCTGGCAGGCACGGGGGACCATATGGGACACTGGGATTCGAACCAACCACCTTAGGTCCTGGATCGGCTGCTTGCAAGGCAAACACCGTTGTGCTATCTCTCCGGGCCCGAAATTTAACTTTTTAACTTTCTTTTCCCTTGTATTTTTTGCTTTTATGAATACTTATTATGATAATGTTAGTTTAAAAAAAGACAATAAAATTAGGAGAAATTAAATAGACACAGGGAATTGTTTTGTTTTTCTTTGTTTTGTTTTGTTTGTCTTTAGTTTTTGAGTTATACCTTGTGGTTTTGAGACCTATGTCTCAGCTTTACACTGCAGCAACCCTCCATGAACTACCCTGGGGACCATGTGTATATGTGATCAAACGAGACACCTCTGCAAACAACACATGCACTCAGCCCTCTGAGCAATCTCTCTTAGCACTTCTCTCACTATTTTTTTGGGTTGTCTGAAAATTTTCTGATTGCTCTTAATGCTATAGAAAAAATCTGCAAAATAAATAAAGAAATAAATAAAATTAAAGAATGCTCAAAACTATTTTTGTGCAAATAATTTGGTGTTATTAATATTGCCGTTTTATACTTGCCAAAATAAACTAGTTATAAAGCACTAATTATTCTGTTTAGTAGTATATTTTTAGCTTTGGTTTTGCACCATACACAGCTATTTACAGGATTTATTGTAACTCTGTATTCAGGGATCATTCTTGGTGGTTTTTTGCACAGGGATACTCTTAGGGACTGAACCCAGTTTTGTCCTGTGCAAAGGAAGTGATTTATCTAAAGTATACATCTCTTTGTTGCCTGTAATATATCTGCCTTAATTTAGTTATGAGTTATGATAATACTTTTAATTTACAAATCAGAATATTTTTATTGGTTACCTTGTTATCTTGGAAGTACAGGTTTTTAAATCTTATACATTTATATCTTGAACTTACTCTTACCACAATGATACTATTTTAGTCTCCTTTGGTCATACCTGCTTTATATACACATATATTTTGTTTTGCTTTGGGGGCCACACCTAGTGATGCTCAAGGGTTACTCCTGGCCTGGAGGACCATATGGGACACAATGAATTGAACCCAGATTGGCTCTGGGCAAGTGAAGCACCCTACCATTGTACTATCACTATGGCCCCTGCTTTATAATATAGATAATTTTTTTAGATTTAAGAAAGGTACATGTTAAGTACACTCTATATTCTTGTTCTTCCTATCCCCAATGAGTGAATGCAGAACCTTATTCAATAATCTATTAATTAGTGAATTCACTAATTCATTGATCTCATTCATTAACATTTTTGCTAAAAAATAAAGGGCTATACATATATGATAAATAATAACTGTAAATAGTTTTGCATAAATGCAGGTTAGCATTTTCAGCTAAATATGGTCAAGTCAATTTTCATTTTGTAGTCCATGGAGTTTAAAAAGTTTTCTCTTCCAGGGGTTTTTGTATACCAAAATTTCAGGGAAAAAATTAAAGTTGAAGAAGGAACAACCTGTCTCTGGAAAAATTGCCAATATGTATTTTTTCTTTTTGTGCCACACCTGTCCTTCCTAGGTTAGTGAGTATAAGGCAAATGCCCTACCACTTGCACCACTGCTCTGGATCCTAAAATTGCCGGTTTTTATGAGGTAAAATACCAGGTCAATTCTCAGTGTTTATATACTTCTCAGTTCTGATTTTTCAAAGGTTGATAATGAACTTCTTAAGTATACATGTATTTAATTTAGAAAGGATTTTAGAAATTATCTGGTAAACATAATTATTTCCCTAGTAATAAAGTAAGTTCAGAGAACTTAGGTACAGCTCTCAGTATGGAAGATCAAAGCAAAATGTCAGAGAGCTATTTTCAGACCTTGCATCCTCTTGCTCCTAGTATAAAAACTAAGCAAGTCACTTCTTTTCTCTAAGCCTAGGTATCTCATCTTCAGTGAGACATAATACCTCCTTCATAGAATTCCACATTTATTAAGTATTAAGTGCTTTCAAAGTGATAAGCATTATGAAATGTTATAGTATATATTAAAATTGTTCTGAGGATTGATCGTATATTTAAGGACAATTTCACAGTTACTAGTACCTTGTTGATACTTAGTTTATAACATCTCAGTTATTATCAAATAGTAGAGTAAAAATTATCTCAGATATTTAAGTTCAAAATGTAATCATTTTGGTAATTAATTCAGAAGCATATGTATAATGCATCCAGGCTAAAATTGAATGTACTGAATTTTCACTGATAATTATAATATTAGTAGTTGTTTAATATAGAAAGTTGCCTTGCTTTAAACTATGAAAAATATCTCAACCTAGGGAAATGTCTTCCCTAAAGGGATATAATCTTAAAGACTCTCCAAGTTATAGGCTGTCCATATTTACTGATTATACTTCTGACAATGATTTTAGTTATATGGTTGAGGTTTTTCTTTTTTCTTTTCTTTTCTTATCATTTTTTTTATTGGGCCACATCCTGCTGTGCTCAGAAGTTTCTATGATTCTGCATTCAAGAATCGCTATTGGCAGGCTTGGGGGTTGGTAACCAGGGATCAAACCCTGGTTAGCCACATTCAAGGAAGGCATCTTATTTGTTGTACTATCTCTCTAAACCCTATATGGCTAAATTTTAATGTAGCTTTGTCTATTAATAATAAATGGTCCAAGGTCCTGAGTGGTGGCACAGCAATAAGGCATTTGCCTTGCACACACTGGATCTCCTGGCATTCCATATAGTTCCCCTGAGCCAGGAGCAATTTCTGAGCAAAAAATCAGGAGTAACCCCTGAGCATAACAGAGTATGGCTCCCCCTCAAAATAAAATACAAAATATAAATTAAAAAAATAAATAAATGGTCAGTACTTTCTTCACAAGATATCATGATTTATAGCATTTTTTGTGTTAGAATATGCTGAAAATAATTTGAAGTAATGAAATATTACTTAAATATTATAATACTTTTCCAACTACATAAATTATGAACAATTTCTCTTGAAATATTTGTTTGGATAGGTACTATATTAATTGCAAAACATATTAGTTATATTCTATATAAAATTAAGTATGAACTTAATTTATATACTTATCCTTTATACTTTTTTTCTTTCAGATGAGTTTAAAAAATTGATAATCATTGGTGTCATGCAGTGTTAAAGAATATGGGCATCTATTTTTCTGGAAGACACCATAAATGCAGAATCTTTTTACTATGACAATTTGGTAATTTAATGTTAGATGTGAAAAAAGAAGTTTTAAAGAAGCATGTGTTTACGTCTGATCTATTTTTATTTCTACTAAATGTTCATAAGATTGTTTAATTCTTGTACCTTTAATTCCCCCCCCCCGCAATATATGGGGCAGCACAAGATGATTCAAGTTTTGTGGTTCTGTTTGAAAAAGAAAAGAAAGGAAGAAAAAGGAAAAAGGAAATAAAACAACAAACAAGCAAAAATCCAGAAGCGTTCGTCAAGGTTATAAATATCAATTTAAAAAGAAGAAAGAGAAAAAAGAAGAAAAACGTAACAGACAAAAAGAAACAAAAATACAAAAAAAAATTCATACAACAAAAACAAAATAAACAAAACACAAAAAAAAAGAAACAAAAAATCAAACAAAAGACCAAAACCAGCAACTACAAAAGAGCACCACAGCAACAAATACAACCAAACAATAACCACGAGAATGAAAGAGAAGGAAAAAGAAAAGGCAAAAGGAAGGAGGACTGATGTGGCAAGGTTTTTTTATTTTTTATTTTGTTTTTGCATAGGTACAATAAATATTGGGGAAATTAGAAAGGGAATTCCCTTGGCCTAAAAGGTACAGTGTTTCTCCACCCTTAAAGCATACTGTCATGTGAATAACTACAGGCTCCATACATGCTCCTTTTTACACCCTCAAGGACTTCTTATGGTGCCAGGAAACTTTCCTCTCAGTTGTGGATGATAGAATCAGGCTTCTAACAAGCAATCATGGTATGTGCACAAGTCGTGGATGAAGTCTAAGATAGCATCGTTCTTTACGGTTCTAGCAGTTCTGTTCCATCACTGTTGTAATCAGTCTTCTGTAACTGGTGGTCTTGGTTTTTGCACAGATCCTGGCACGAAGCCTAAAGTCAACAACAACAGAATCTATAGCCAATCTTCAACAAGCTAGACACAGAGGGGACTAGTTATACTAGCAGTCTGGGGGATACTAGAGGGAGAAGCTGAAAACTGGGGAAGAGGGAGGACAAAACTGATGGTGGGAATACCCCTGATTCAATGTCACTATGTACCTCAAATATTACTGTGAAAGATTTGTAATTCACATTGGTCACAATAAAAATTATCAAAAAAAAAAAAAAGAAGCATGTGGGAACAAACTGAGCAGTCATCTCAGCAACATTATCCTTGCTTTGATTCAAATCATAGAAACAAATACATAAATTAAAGGCATTTCATTCAAATATACAGTAATTATACATTTATAATTCTCAATACAGATAATAGAATACTTGTGAGTCATAAGATTCTGGCTCTTAAAGCAGGATTTAGTCAATTTATTTGAATTTTTACTGGGAGTGGGAAATAATGCAAACTAGAAAATTGACATTTAAAATCTGGTTACATTTTGACTAAATTTTTGAAATATTTGAAAATATGGAGATACATTGTACATAGAGTACTTGACATAAGTTAATTATTATTTTAATTATTATTATTATTTTTATTTTTCAACCACATCCAGCAGCGCTCAGAGGTTACTCCTGATTCTGCTCAGAAGTCACTCCTGACAGTCTCTAGGGAACCAAATGGGATGCCATAAATCAAACTGTTTGATGTGTGCAAGGCAAGTGCCCTACCACTGTGCTATCATTCTGGCCCCTTAGACCTAATTTTAAAATGTGACTTACTATGTATTTGTAATATATTAATACTATGATGCTTTAGTTTGTAGAATAGAATACCTCTCAGGTAACTGAGGGAGTTAATCATCTTTTTGTTTTCATAATTCTCAAACTACCTACACAATCAAAATGACTTATGTTTCAACGTTGAGCAAATGACATTTCTGAACTTTTCTTTTTCTCAGTTTAGGAATCTTATATTTTGAAAATAATGTACAAAGGGCACCTTGAAATGACTCAGAATAGTCTACAGAATGAAATAATTATTAATGTTTTCCCTTAGTCTTATCTTAAAATATTTCTGTTAACCATGACAAAACATTAAGTAAAAGTTTCATGAAAAGAAGTGATCACAGCAAACTACACCAATATATACTTCTCTAAACCTCTAAATAAAGCTTAAAGGAAAATAAATTTTAATTATTCATTATGATTACAAGTTCTACCTGTGTAAGATAAAGAATATTAGTAATTGGAAGTACAGATCATACTATTATTAAGTAATAACCTCAGGTACCCAGTGAGGTTATTCTTTATCAGAAAGCATATATAATTTCTAAAACTTAATGTTGTCAAATATCATAAAAGAATGGTTACAATTCTCTCATTGCAATTTTCTTACTTGAGAATACCTTACTTCTTGATATAAAAATTATCATAAAATACTCAGAGTATGATGATAGTTCTGCCTTTATCACTGGTAATGATGATGATGGTATCCATCATCATTTGTGTCATGAACAACAGAAAAGACCTATGGAATTTTGACAAATTCTAAAATTTTAGTGTTTTCATGGTTAAAACTGTTATTTACTGGTTTCTTTAAATTCCCAAAGTTAATTAATGCTTTTGATGTGACAATGAACAAACTCAGGGTTTAACCTGTGAAGCAAGAGCTCTATGATTGAGCTACAACAATATCTTGAAATATTTTTAATTTATACTATATGTGTATGAATAGTCTTAATGACATAGATATTTCTTCTTACCTTGATAATACTGTCTTTGATGTAGTTGCATTAAATTATAGCAAAAGTCTTTAGATACTATTGCAGACCAACTGTTTATATTAGAAATGGATTGATCAGTGTTCTAGTCACATTTTATAGACTCTGGGATTACAACATACAATTATATGAGACTCTACCTCAATATACAATTTCATTTTGTCAAGCAATTGCAAGCTACTATGCTAATATACATTTCACTTTGTGTTTCAGTTTTATTATAAATACATACCAGCTACTTTTATGAAAAAAATCACATAATAGAAAAATAATTTCTCCCATTTTTATTTTTTAATTCCAGGTACGTGCTTGGAGGTGCAAAACACTTGGCTGTAATCAGGACTTATTCCTGGATCTACATGCAAGGATCATACTTAGTAGGGTTTTGGAAACTACATGGGGTACTGTATAGAACCCGGGTAAGCCATTAGAAAAATAAACACCCTACCCACTATAGGCCTCATACTCCCTTGTTTTTATCAAGGAACAATTAATAATGTTAACAGGATATAGTGGGAAGCCAGAATGAACCACATACTTTAATAAAATAAACATCTTAAGGTGTATATAACTTCCAGCAATAATAGTAGATTATAAGTGTCAGAAGCAAATATAGATATAATAGAAGTGGAGAAATAAAAGTAGGTCTCAGTGAAAAAGAGCAGAATCCTCTTTCATGCCTGTTTCATGATACCAGGGTAGAGAAAAATAAAACAATCTGTCTCCAAGGATCTGAACCCCTCACAGACCTAATTAAAATGTAGGTGACACTGTTGAAGGCAAGTAAGAGATTAAGAAATAAAATATAACAGCCATTTACAACAGTATTTCTTTCCTTTTGAGTTGTTATGCCAATCAGTTGGAACATACAGTGATCCACTTTTAATATATTTATTACTTTACCAATATTCAAGTGAGGACATATTCTAGACAAATTAATCAAACCTATGAAATAGGCATAATAAATATTCTGTAAATTTTTAAGTATGATTGTTCTTGGTTAAGAACTTATTTAAATTTTAAAAATAAATAAAGGTGCCAGAGAGATAGTATAATGGCTAAAATCTGATTTATGTTTGATCCCTAGCACCCTAGCCAGTATTAATCTCTGACATTCAGACAAAAGTAAGCTCTGATCCCCACAGATGTGTCCCCCCAAAAAATGTTAAAAATACAATAGGTAAACTACAAATAAAAGTAAGGCAAACAATCTTTGAGTTAAAGTGAACTTACAGTTTCATATCAATTTATATATATGTGATGTTAACATTAAGATCTAGAAAATGTTCAGCTGGACTTTGAGAGATAATACAGCAAGGAGAGTGTTTGCCTTACATACAGCCAACCCGGGTTTTATCCCTGGTATTCCATATGGTCCTCTGAGTACCTTTGGGAATAATTCCCAAGAGTAGATCCAGGATTAATCACTGAACATTGCTGGAGTGACCCTGAAACAAACAAACAAAAGGTTCATTTCAGATAAAAATCCTGTGCTCCATGATGCTCTAAAAGGAAATCCAACTCTTAAAAGAACCCAAATGTGAAAGGTAGTTAAGTATTTTCCTTTGCAATGTTTCACCTATTTTTCTTCTATTGCTGTTTCTTATATTAAAAAATCTAGAAATAGACATTGAGGGCTGGAGAAATAATATAGCACTCAGGGCATTCAGTTTCAACACCAAGCACCCATTTTATCTCCCTGTTTGTGCTAGAAGTGATCCCTGAGCAGAGAGCCAGGAGTAGCTTTGAACACCACTAGTGTGCCTCCCCTCAAAAAAAAACCCCAAAACTAATGATGTAACTAAAACAAATCTTTGGACTAAGGACTCATAAAGGGTTACAAGAGTGAAAAAGGTCAGAGGGTCAGTAAATTAAAATCAAAAGCCTAAATTTAGTTATTTAAATTGGTTTTCGATTATGTCTTCCCCCAAATTTTCATTATAATTCAATTTAAATAAAAAAAACACAAAAAACAGATCCCAGAGACATTCTTCAGAGATTAAGGCACTTTCCTTGCATATGGTCATAGTTCTATACCCCGCCCAATATATGTTTTTCTCTTTTCTCAGGAAAAACTCTGAGCAGAAAGGGAACACTTCCCAGCTCTCCTGTGTATGTCTAAAATGCCACCTTCTGCTAACACACTCCAGGAAAGACCTGTCTTTACTTGACATCAATATGTCTAATCCAGAACAGGAGGCAGAGCTCCTTCTTTCCAGTTAAATCCAAGTAACTTCTATATCCAACCTGGAACATACTAAATAAAGGTCCACAACACAGTTGCTAATACATGCAGTTACAAAGCAGACATAAAATCACACATTGCTTATTGTTATACTTTCTTTAATTTGAGCAGAGAAGAAAGAGAGCAACCCCAGCCTAATTCCTCATCAACTTCTAAGAGATTCATAACCACCACAATAGAATACTAGAACACCATTAAGGAAAACACACAGAAGCAAACCAAATTCAATATGAGTGAAAACAATGTCACAGTACTCACAAACAACACTAGTCAGCTCATTAAATTCTGATATTAACTTTAGTGACACCATAATGAGGATATTTAACAAACTCAAAGAAACAATTGTATAAATGCCAAAGAAGAAAGTTAAGGGACAAAATTTTAGTACATCCAGCTAACAAAAATTAAGGGCATGGTATTCTATATTAAAAATAAAATAGTTCTTCTTTGAAAAAGTGTCTGTTCATTTCTTCTCCCTATTTTTTGATGGGATTAGATGCCTTTTTCCTTAAAATTCTGTCAGTGCATTGTATATTTTGGATATTAGCCCCTTATCTGATGGGTATTGGGTGAATAGTTTTGCCCACTCAGCGGGTGGCTCTTGTATCCTGGGCACTATTTCCTTTGAGGTGCAAAGCTTCTCATCTTGATATAGTCTCAACTGTTAATCTCTGCTTTCACTTGTTTGGAGAATGCAGTTTCCTCCTTGAAGGTGCTTTTAATCTTAATGTTATGGAGTGTTTTACCTATGTGTTATTTTATATACCTTATGATTTCAGGTCTGATATCAAGGTCTTTAATCCATTTGGATTTTATCTTTGTACATGGTGTTAGCTGGGGGTCTAAGTTCGCTTTTTTAAAAGTGACTAATCAGTTGTGCCAACACCATTTGTTGAAGAGGCTTTCCTTACTCCATTTAGGATTTCTTGCTCCTTTATCAAAAATTAGGTGACTGTATGTCTGGAGAACATTCTCTGAGTACTCAAGCCTATTCCACTGATCTGAGAATCTCTATTTATTCCAATATAATGCTGTTTTGATAACTATTGCTTTGTAATACAGTTTAAAATAGGGGAAAGTAATGCCTTTTATATTCATTTTCCCAAGGATTGCTTTAGTAATTCTAGGATGTTTATTGTTCCAAATGAGTTTCAGAAGTGTTTGACCAATTCTTTGAAGAATATCATGGGCATCTTCAGAGGGATCACATTAAACCTGTACAATGCTTTGGGGAACATTGACATGTTAATCCTGCCAATCCATGATCAGGGTATGTGTTTCTATTTCCACGTGTCCTCTCTTATTTCTTGAGCAGGATTTTGAGGTTTTCTTTCTATAGGTCCTTCACATTTTTAATCAAGTTGACTCCACAATATTTGAGTTTGTGGGGTTATTTTCTTAAAGTCCATTTCTTCCCTATCATTATCAATGTATAAAAAGGCCATTGATTTATGTGTGTTAATTTTGTAGCCTGCCACATTGCTATATGCATATATTGTTTCTAGAAGCTTTTTGGTAGAGTCTTTGGGGTTTTATAAGAAATACAAATGGCCAAAATGCACAGAAAAGAATGTTCTACATCACTAATCATCAGGGAGTTGCAAATAAAAACAACAATGAGGGACCATCTTATGCCACAGAGATTGGCACATATCACAAAGAATGAGAACAAGAAGTGCGGCAGAGATGTGGAGAGAAAAGAACTCTTATTCACTGCGGGCAGGAATGCCATCTAGTCCAACCTTTATGGAAAGCGATACGGAGATTCTTTCAAAAACTAGAAATTGAGCTCCCATACAATACAGCTCTACCACTGCTAGGGATATACCCTAAGAATACAAAAATCCCTTCCTAACACCTATATTCATTGCAGCGCTATTTACAATAGTCAGACTCTGGAAACAACTAAGATGCCCTTCAACAGATGAATGGCTAAAGAAACTTGGTACATATGCACAATGAAATATTATGCAGCCGTCAGGAGAGGTGAAGTCATAAAATTTTCCTATACATGAACGTACATGGAATTTATTATGCTGAGTGAAATAAGCTAGAGGGAGAGAGAGAGATGCGGAATAGTCTCCCTCATCTATGGGTTTTAAGAAAAATAAAAGACATTTTTGCAATAATTCTCGAAGACAAAAGAGATGAGATCTGGAAGGTCCAGCTCACCTCATGAAGCTCACCACAAAGAGTGATGAATGCAGTTAGAGAAATATCTACATTGAGAACTATCATAACAATGTGAATGAATAAGGGAAGTAGAAAGCCTTTCTAGAGTACAGGCGGGGGTGGGTTTGGAGGAGGGAGACTTGGGACATTGGTTATAAAAATGTTGCACTGTTTGAAGGGAGTGTTCTTTACATGACTGAAACCCAACTCCCAGCTACAATCATATTTGTATTCAAAGTGTTTAAATAAAGATATTAAAAAACAATCTGGCTGAAGAGATAGCATGGTGGTAGTGCATTTGCCTTGCATGCAAAAGGATGGTTGTTTGAATCCTATCATCCCATATGGTCCCCTAAGCCTGCCAGGAGTGATTTCTGAGTATAGAGCCAGAAGTAACCCCTGAGTGCTGCCGGGTGTGAGCTCCCCCGCCAAAAAAAAAAAACCAAAAAAACACCTGAAAATAAAATTGTCAGGTGAACATTATTGGAAAAAAATAAAATAGAAGTTCTCAAAGGGAGAATAACATCAGCTAAGGAGAATATCAAGGGACTCCAAAATAAGAAGGAAGTTCTAATGGGAAACAGTAAACTATAGAAAATAGTATGAAGAAAATACTAGAGAACTATGGGTGAGATCAAGAAGAAATAATATGAGAAACATTGGAGTCCCTGAAGAACAGGAAGGCAAATGTAAAGAAAAAGCAATAGTTAAAGATATAAAAGATAATAATTTCTCAATTTAGGAATATTGACCCTGAAATCAAAGAAGCCTGAAATGTCCCAGTGACAATAGACACAACTAGGAAAACTCTGAAACATTGTGTACTCAAAATGACAAAATGCAGACAGTGACAGAATATTAAAAACAGCAAGGTCAAAAGTAACTTAAATGGGGCCAGAGAGAAAGCATGGAGGTAGGATGTTTACCTTGAATGCAGAAGGATGGTGGTTCAGATCCCGGCATCCCATATGGACCCCCAAGCCTGCCAGGAGCAATTTCTGAGTGTAGAGACAGGAGTAACCCTTGAGTGCTGCTGGGTGTGACCCAAAAACTAAATAAGAAAAGTAACTTAAATGTAAAGGAAGCCATAAAATGTACAGCAGATTTATCAAATGAGATTCTTACAAGCTTGAAGATTATGGAAACATTAAGAACAAAAACTCGGGGCCGGGCGGTGGCGCTGGAGGTAAGGTGCCTGCCTTACCTGCGCTAGCCTAGGAGACGGACCGCGGTTCGATCCCCCGGCGTCCCATATGGTCCCCCAAGCCAGGAGCGACTTCTGAGCGCATAGCCAGGAGTAACCCCTGAGCGTTACCGGGTGTGGCCCAAAAACCAAAAAAAAAAAAAAAAAAAAAAAAAAAAAAAAAAAAAAAAGAACAAAAACTCAATAAAATGAACATCTCACATAGAATACTTTACCCAGCCAGATTATAATTTATATTTTAAGAAATAATACAGAGCTTCATGGACAAGCAACACTTTAAGGAATTCATAGATTTTAAACCAGTTTTTCAAGAACTGTTAAAAGAACTCCTTAAATAAAAACGATGGAAGAACTTCTCAACATGTGGCACTTAGTATTAATACACTCACTCATGGTGCATACCATTACCCTTAACTACATTTAAGAAAGGTTAAAAATATAGCAATCAATCATCACAAATTGAAATTTATTGATTTATTTTCTGATAATTCCATTTGCCATTCCCTTAAGTTTTATGGAGCAAGTAAATTTTGAAATACATGTATTATATTCCTGACAGAAAAAAATCTCTGGGAGGGGAACAACCTGGTGACATTGGTGGAGAAAAAGAGACATTGGTAGATGGATTGGTGTTGGGACATTGTATGCCTAAAACAATTCTATTATGGTCAACATTGTAAACCACAATATCATAATAAAACTATAAAAAATTTAAATTAAACCTTAGTGCCTATGGGAATACTACAGAATGTCTGTAGCAAATGTACTTCCTTTAATTTAGGATTAAAACAATATGTTCACAAGGGTTTTGGTTATTTTTAATATTAAAATAAATAAAAAATAATTTCAAGATTTTATCGGATTAAGAAAACAAATTAAATATTTTTAGGGACCAGAGAGATAGTACAGTGATCAGGGCACTTGTACATAGTTCACCTGGGTTTGATCTCTGCTATCCAAGAGGTGTCCCAAATCTGCCAGCAATGATTGTGAGTGTAGAGTCGGAAGTAATCCTTGATTTCCTTGGGTGTGGTTTATAATATTCCCCAAATATTCCAATGTCATATAAGTAAAATTATTTTTCCTGAGTTTATTCATCTGTAAAGTATAATTATAGCATACAATATCTGTCCCCCCATAAAATAAATATCAAATACTTACTTAAGACAATAATTTCACATACAGTATTAGCTGCTGTTGGTGCTGCTATAGTAGATTCTAATACTCTTACCACTCATACTATTTTCAGTTTTCTTTTGAAACTCCTTAATCATAAAGACTGATAAAGAATCTAGTTATATCACAAACCATAAAACAATTAAACAAGTTAAAAGGTTTACTCTTATTTTATTTGTATTATAAATTTTCTTTCTATATAAATTTGTCAACAAAGAAAAGTTTCTGAGAAGCAAACACAAAAATAGTCAGTTCCATAATATCACAATTGTGAACTTGCCTCTTTGCAAAAAATGTACATCAACTCCAATATACAGGATGCTTTCATAGTCATCTGTCGACATGTACTGAGCGAAAAAAATTATGTCACTGATTTCAGTTGAAGTGTAACCAAGAGATACAATAGGTTCTTGTTTCTACTCTGATAGTATGAGCAAGTATTTTTTATGGTCCATTTATTGACACATTTTCCTTAGTTTTATATCTATTGTTGACCTTTCTATTTCAAATGAAGCCAAAGTTATATCCAATGTTCATAAGTACAATGAGGCTGTGATGGTGCCTTATGAAGAAAACAATCCTAGTATAGAAACTATTGAGGCATGAATCATAGTACTGGAAGCTAGATAGTTCTATTTCTTTCTTTCTTTCTTTCTTTCTTTCTTTCTTTCTTTCTTTCTTTCTTTCTTTCTTTCTTTCTTTCTTTCTTTCTTTCTTTCTTTCTTCTTTCTTTCTTCTTTCTTTCTTTCTTTCTTTCTTTCTTCTTTCTTCTTTCTTTCTTTCTTTCTTCTTTCTTTCTTTCTTTCTTTCTTCTTCTCTCTTTCTTTCTTTCTTCTTTCTTTCTTTTTCTCTTTTTCTTTCTTTTCTTTCTTTCTTCTTTCTTTCTTTCTTTCTTTCTTTCTTTCTTTCTTTCTTTCTTTTTCTTTCTTTCTTTCTTTCTTTCTTTCTTCTTCTTTCTTTCCTTTCTTTCCTTCTTCTTCCTTCTTCCTTCTTTTCCTTCTTCCTTTCTTCTTCTTCTTCTTCTTCCTTCCTTCCTTCCTTCCTTCCTTCCTTCCTTCCTTCCTTCCTTCCTTCCTTCCTTCCTTCCTTCCTTCCTTCCTTCCTTCCTTCCTTCCTTCCTTCCTTCCTTCCTTTCTTTTCTTTCTTTCTTCTTTCTTTAAACATACAGCTTTACCTGGGACTAATGGAATACTGCTTCTGCACTGTATTATCACTCTTGGCCAAGTACAGGGAACTTATGTGATGTCCGGGATAGAATACAGTTGGCTACAGGCAATAAAAGTACCCTTCTCTCAAGCACCTAGAGTTCTTTTCTATTGTCAAGGAATAAACTATAAATCAATCACTCACTCACACACACACACACACACACACACACACAAACACACTCACACTTTGATTTTGACTAGAGGTCATTATGGAAAATGCTATGGATAATATGAATAAGTAGTTGCATTTGTGGATTTGTGAAAAAAATCCTTTTAAAGCATGGTAAATAAAGGCTACCGTGAGGTTGAAATGCAAATAAATTTAGAGTCATGTTGCCCTGGATCATGAAAATGCAATATTCTTCTTAGTATGGTGTCTGACTACACATTTAAAGGTTTAAAAAATGTTCTACTTAAATGTATATTTAACTTTAACTTTAATCATTTTAATTACTTAACAATTTTTATTTTTATCTTATCTTATTAAAGAGTGTTAGTCACTAGTCAATTTAATTTTCACTACTTTGGAATCTTAATTTACTCATTTTACTCCTTGATGATTTTTATTATACACTCTCCATGTAAAACTTGGGGATCAACCATAAATTGATCTATCAATTATAGACAAAAAATGGGTCTTACTCTTCTAGTTTTCTTCTGAGATACTCTTCCTCCATGTTTCAAGGTACAATAGTTGTCTTTTACCCTGCATTTTGTACATTTTATCAGATTTTATTCATTTCATGTGACATTGACTATCATCTGATATCAAGATAAAGAACCCTAAGTCCAGAAAATCTTAAAGAAATTGGCCCTCTTACTCTTCAATATGTTTTTGCTTTTGTTTGTTCTCTGGTATCACAGGAAATTTATATTTTTAAGCTATTGTTCAAAAGAAAAATGTAGGTTTTTTTTTTTTATAAAAGGGTTGTTCAAATAGGACTTATCCAGCTATAACCTTATGAAGACCCTTCATGTATATATGTATATATATGTACATATATATGTATATTTAAATTTATTTATTTGCCATCTTTTCTATACAAAGAAACACAAAATAACTCAGGGAAACAAAACAATACAAACTTATTTTTTATACTTATTCTTTATTCACAAGTATCTATGTCATCTGGAACAGCTCTGCTTTGGTATGCAAATTAAATTAAGTCTGTTTCCTTTATCTAATCTGGGCTTAAGCAAAGGGAAAAGTAAAAATCAAAGTCATTTCTCTCCCAAGGCAAAGGTTGTACGCTTTCAAATGAACAAGTAAAATAAAAAACAAAAAATTCTAAAGCATGATATTAAAATAGGCCCATAACTCATTTACATCCTCTATAGTCTTTTCTTAAAACAAATTACATGGTCATTCTGAATATCAAAGGGGAAGGAAGAGTTTGCTCTTCATATGGAGAACATAGACAGTTTATTTGCCAAACTATAGCCTAACCTATCAAGTTAGCAATAAGACATTTATATAATTACTATAGCAGGTGACTAAGAGAATTATACTCTTAAAATTTAGAGATATTCTGGGCCCGGGCCGTGGCGCTAGAGGTAAGGTGCCTGCCTTGCCTGCGCTAGCCTTGGACAGAACGCGGTTCGATCCCCCGGCGTCCCATATGGTCCCCCAAACCAGGAGCGACTTCTGAGCGCATAGCCAGGAGTAACCCCTGAGCGTCACTGGGTGTGGCCCAAAAAACCAAAAAAAAAAATAAAAAATAAAAAAAATTTAGAGATATTCAAGTAATAGATTACATGCCTCCAATTATATACATATATATCTCCTTCCAACTGGCACCTCCAGCTTTCAGACTGGTTCTTTCAATAATACCAAAATATAAAAAAGCATATAAATAATTTAATTGATAATTTAATTTTAATAAACTATTTTAAATATAATGTATTAAGTAATTTATAGCATCTGAACTTTTACTACTTACATAAATATTTCTTTTTGCAAAATATGACAATGATCACTATAGGATATATTTTTCTTGAATATATACTGTAAGTTAGATTTTAGACATATTACAAAGATAATATATAGTGTTAACCTCAGGTGTATATTAGGTAGCAAAAAAGAGGAAAATAATTTAATAGATGATAATATATGATCTATAAGATAAATATATACTTATGTATAAAATTATATATTTAGGGTATATAATGTATAATATAAGACAAATATTTGTAATCTAAAATATACAAATATTATAAATATAATATATATTGTAAATATACATTAATGTTATAAATATGTAATATATAAAAATAACTAATATCACAATCAGTGGTACAAATTTTTATATTAGTAAATATTGAAATATTTCCTTGCTATTTATGAAAATTAGTATCATAAGAAAAGATGTTTAACATCATTAGTTTGAAAAGTAAAATTAAACTTCAGGGCTAGAAAAATAGCATGGAGCAAAAATCATTTGCTTTGAACTCAGCCAATCTGGGTTTGATCCCCAACATCCCATATGGTCTCCTGAGCCTGGCAAGACTAATTTCTAAATGCAGATCCAGTAATGATGCCTGAGTGCTACTGGGTATGACCCTCCAAAGAACAACAACAACACACTAGAATGGGATAAATTCATAGAATATATTCTCATCTAAAATATAAATGCACACATATGACTAAATGCTTTAAGGCTAAATTTTGTAAATCATTTAGATCATATTCACTGCTTGTGGAAAAGCAAAATGACACAATCACTATGCCATATATTTTGGGAGTATCTCCTAAGATAAGAGTACATTAATCTAATAACCTAATCTTTCACCTGATTTTACTCAAAATAAGTAAATGTCTCTATCCACATGGATACATAGTAATATGTTGACAACAATTTTGTTTACAATAATCTAAATCTGAAAGCCATTCAAGTATTGACAGTTAATGAAATGGATGACCATTACATAATATTAGGTACAATGGAATATTATTCAACTTGGCTTATTTATATATTTATTTTAGTGAAGTAAATACTTTTATTTAAAGAAATTTACTGAGATAAATATTAAGAGACACAAATAAAGACACAATTTTAAGAAACAACATGGTCCTCGGTAAGAAAAAGCCTCTAACTGTTAAAAACAGTAAGGTAATGAAATATACAGCACTGATACTTTGGAATTGTCTTTCTATTTGTTTGATGCTTTTGTTTGTTTGTTTGGGTACCTTCCCAACTGTGCTCAGGCAATATTCTTGGCTCTTAGCTCAGGTATCACTCCAGACACGCTCAGAGTACCATTTGTGATGCCAGGGATAAAGACGCTGGTTGGCCTCAGCTGTATGCAAGGCAAGGGTCCTACCCACTGTATTATTGCTCCACACCATACTTATGATATTTTGAAAGAAACAGTGATGAGTCAAAGTAACTTGATTATCTGAATATATAGTTTAATTCTTCTTTATAGAAAAATTAAAGCTTTTAAATGATAAAGATAATGCTAAAAGACAATGGGAGCCTTTAAATTTAATGGAAACGTTCTTTATAGGGAGAGTAGGTTTGTAAATGTATATATCTACATATATATCTTAATGTGTTGATTATATGCTATAAACATAAACCAGGTATTCAAAATCTAAAGAAGATGAAAATTGGCATTGGTGTTATTACATGCTATTTATTGTCTTAAATTAACACTTGGTAATATGTTCATGCTCACAAATAATACAACGCTATAAGCACAAACATTTCATGAGGCTGATTTAGAACTATATTATAAATGCTTCCTTATTTATTATTACAAGTTATTTTAATCAGCATAACACCCCTAAAATGTTGACTATGTGAATGCTTTTTAAAGGGAGAGAAACTAAAATCTCATTAAGCAGTTTACTAAGTAAAGCCCTCCAGCTATTATAGAGTAGATTTGAAAAACCCACTATTCATTATGACTATTAATCACCCTCATCCAATAACGATCAATTTCTATTTCTTTGAATGTATCAAATGTATATTTCTGTGTAACTTCAAATTTTAAAATGAATGCTATTTTATTTGTCCTTGCATTTTTATAGGAACTGCATATGTGACTCATCGTTATTTAACTTTGTTCTTATTTAACATCAGCTATTGTAAACATCTAGTTCTACTTGCAACCCACACATGCAAAGAATTCTACCTCCTATGGACTGTGTTTATCTTGGCTGGTTAATGAGCTTGAATCCAACATCTACCAAGGTTACAGCTCAGGGAACCCTTCCAAAGTACCCATTAAAGAGGGTTTTTTTTTTTTTTCCTCTCTCAGAAGCAGATTCCATGTGAATTCTTGCTTTGTGAATTTATCTGCCAAGTCCAGTGCATTATGCCCTGAAGGTACCAGTGAAGTGAGCCAACTCTTCAACTTCCTGCCATAAATTTATTTTAAACCATGATATTATTTCTCCTGAGAAGAATGTTTCACACCCCTCAAGCAATCCTCTGGACTTTAAATATTTTTTCTCCTTGTATGAGTGCTTTCTATTTAAAACGAAGAAAAAAATATCTCTCTGAACTAGATACATCCTTTATCATTGTGCTTTTTGCTGTTATGAATGAAGATTTAGCTGTGCATGTATGCATTATATGTACTTGTGTGTGAGTGTGTGTGTGTTTCCAGAGAACAGAAAAGATAATAAGGAGAAAGAGTGGAAAAAAGAGGAAGAGTGAGATAAAAGACATTGTTAAAAAAATGTCTAAAATGGAGGGAAAGGAAAGGAGAGAAAAAGAGAGAAGAGAGTTAAGAGAGAGGAGTAAAATACCTGACCCAGAGGCAGGTGGGGAGGGAGAAGGAAACTGGGGACAATGCTGGAGGGAAATGTTCACTGGTGAAGGGTGATGTTCATTGTAAGACTGAAACCCAATTATGAACAACTTTGTAATCATGGTGTTTAAATCAAAGATTAAAAAGTACATGTCTATTATCTAGACTGCAGTGTCTGTGGAATAATTTATTTTCTTTTACAATTAAAAATGTTTTCAATATTGTTTTTCCCTGAGACATTTTGAAGAGAATATAAAAAGTGTAATTTACTTGAGGAATTAGCACAATGTCTGGCTGAAACTCAATCACACCCAACTTTGTAACTATATCTCAAGGTAATTTAAAACATTATTTAAAAAAGAAAGGAACACATATCCTGACAATGAAAGATATTATTTTGTACGGTGTAGTGTATTTTTGTTGACTCTGCATGTAAGATCATGATCTGCATGTAAGATGTAAGGCAATGAATGAGACTCATTTATACACTACAAAATTCTTAGTTTCTTTCTTCTCATCCCTTTTAAACTTCTACTCCACATATATTATTTTTCTTGTGGAGTAGGTTTACCACACACAGAAGTGCTCAGGATTCACACATGGTACTGTGGTAAGGGATCACATCTAATGGTTTTCAGGAAATGCTACATGATGTCAGAGAAAAACTCATGTCCGCCAGACCCAAGCAGTGCCTCATATTGTATACTGACTTTCTGGATTTATTCTTTATCTTTAATTCAGTAACATTCTGGTGGCATGTTAGAGCGGCAATAGGAAACTAACACACATCTAAACAGACTAGAAAGTCCTTTTACCTTTCTTTTACCTTTTTTGACATCACATTCTTTTGTTTGTTTTGTTTTGTTTTTGTTTTTGGGTCACACCCGGCAGCTTAGGGGTTACGCCTGGCTCTATGCTCAGAAATCGCTCCTGGCAGGCTCAGAGGACCATATGGGATGCCGGGATTTGAACCACAATCCTTCTGCATGCAAGGCAAACACCCTACCTCCATGCTATCTCTCCGGCCCCTTGACATCACATTCTAAGGTGAACATGTTTTTTATTCTAATAATCCAAATAATACTTTTGCTACATCAATTTTTAATATGAAAAACTGAGTTATTTCCAGAGAACCAGAATGCTACCTGAGGGGAATTTAGAAAATAGGAGTAGCCCTGCTGAAATTTTGATATTAGAGACTATTTTCTAAAAATTTCCTTCCATGAAATCTAAACTTTCAAGGTCAACTTCTGAGTAATTTAATTGCTTAGATAAACAATCATTGAATGAATGGGATACGAATAGTTGGCTATAAATAATTTGCAATAAAAGGGCTGGATTATGAATAAAATCCTTTCTACTGTCATTCCATTTCTCAGGGTTATTTTGTATTCTGCTGATTTAAAACAGTGCAGTTTTAAAAAAGAATTGCAAATGTAATGAGGAACAATTTGCATATTCATGCTATATATTTTAGAGACAATTTGTTAGGTGAAGGAGTATAATAAAGAGGCATCCCATGTGAAGATTTTCCCTGTGGTTTTGACATCAAACTGTATAGACTCTAAAGCTAATTCATTTTTTAAGTGATTTCACGGACATTTCTCATCATGTACTTCTCAGTAACAGTTCACATCAAATGATGAAATAAATGTGCTTATGATATAAATTTAATGTGATAAATGAATGATGTTGTATAAGCAAAGAACACTGAAGCATAGAAAACATGGACAGAGAAACACTGAGTACTTCAAAACCAGAAAAAATCCATAAAGTGAAAGGCAGAATTTTGGAAAGCATTAAAATTAATGGGCTTTTAATAAGAAAGGTATTGAAATGGAATTGTGAATAAAATTTTGATTTATCTTTGGTGTACAGTGTTCATGAGTTTTGGGAGTACAGCTTTACACCTTGACAAGTGTATATGCCTCACAAAACTCACAAGTGAAGTTCTAGTGTCTATTCCATCATTAAAGTTAATGATCGTTTTTTGTTAAAATTTTTGCATAACAATATTCCTGAGCATTAAAACCATTTGACATTAACACTTTGCAAGTTTAGGAATCTTGTCTTTTTTTCCAGATCCCCTTAATTTTATAAATATTGATGTGATTTCTTCTGGCAGGGAGGGGTTTGCCACTCATATCTGCTTGGGGAACTCTCAGGGGATCATAATCAGTTCTAAGGATTATACCATGGATTCACATGTCCAAAGTAAACACCTTATCTTTATACTAACTCTCTGACAAATAAGTTTTCATCTATGTAAACAATTAAGCCCATAATAATTAAATCAGCAAAAGAAATATAAAGGAAAAAGAAAATCAGTATTTTCACATAGCTGTAAATGGTACTTCTAACATTTAATGAAAAATTAATTAAAATTAAATTGCAAAAATTTTAAAACATAATAAAATCAATAAGCATGGTTAAAATGACTATTTGTATAATGTTTCAAGTCAATACAATTACTGCCAAATAATTCATTTGTATGTTGCTATGGCTACTGAATACAGCTATAATTTGTAGACTGTATATCCCTAGGATGTACTGTCATGTTATAATCAAAATGACTATTAACACTGGATTTGCCATTAAATAAAATGTCCTTATTTTTGTATCTTTGAATCTATTTAAATTATTGGTTTATAAAATAAAATTTTCAATTTTTATTTAATTTTATATATTTACATGTTAAAATATCAGATAACATCATTCAAAACAAATTTTAGAACATTTCTATTATCACAGAAATATATCGTTCCATTACTAGTCAAAGAGCTTTACCACCCACATGTACAGCAGGGTTAACCACATTCTTATTTGTAGCTACTGAAAGTAATTATTTTTGTTCTCCTACTTATATAACTGCAATTATAAAAATGTTATCTTTTATGTCGTTTTTTTTATAGAAGATTATGTTGTATGCAAGATAATGTTGAGTCATTTCATTTGTGAATATATTTTGCATTAATTATTTTTACTGTTTGGTAGCATCAATTCTATCAATCTATTGTGGGCATTGTATCAATATATGATTTACTACTATAGTTTTTCTATTTTTTTAACTTTTTATTGATTGATTGATTGATTGGTTTTTGAGCCACACCGAGTGGTCTGCAGGAGTTACTCCTGGCTCTGCACTCAGAAATCACCCCTGGCAGGCTGGGAGACAATATGGGAAAACGGGAATTAAACCAAGTCCCTTCCCAGTTCACAAATGCCCTACAGCTAAGTTATCTCTCCAGCCCCTAATACTACATTTTTTCTAGTAATTTATTCTTATTGTAGGATCACTATGAATAAGGAAGTTATGATAATATAGTGAAAGGTTTTATATTGAATTTTTTTTTGTTTTTGTTTTTTTGGCCACACCTGGTGACACTCAGGAGTTACTCCTGGCTAAGCGCTCAAAAATCTCTCTTGGCTCTGGGAACCATATGGGACATCAGAATTTGAACCCAAGTCCAGCCTAGGTCAGGCAAGTGCAAGGCAAATCCCCTACAGCTGTGCTATTGTTCTGGACCCTGAACTATTTTTTCTTTAAATGCATTTTAGAAGTAAATGCAGAAGTTAAAACTTTAAACAGCAATACACTTAATGATATTGTCATTAATTCAAAACAAGATTTCTCTTTTTATAGTAATTATTAGTTTATTGTACTTACAAGCTGATGATATGCTCATTATTATTTTATTTTTTAAATAATATCTTTATTTAAGCATCATGATTACCAACATGTACGTTAGATGTATAAATGCTGAACAGAACACAAAAAAATATTAAACTGAAGTTAGTCAAATAAATGTTGTCCTTATCTGAAGTTGACATTCAAAAATAAAAAAGTTTGCCAGGAAATAATAATAAATATTTGGAATTGTGAAAATAGCACATCATTGTCAATAGATTTAAATAATACAAGTCAAGAATGTTTATATAAGGGAAACATTTACCCTTGCAACTTATGATATAAGCTATTTTAAAGACCTTAATCTTCAAAAATGTTTCACTGATAATCTGATATTGACAAAAAGATTTTAAAAAATGACAGTTGACAGACAAGAAATAATTTTGGAACCATATGTAATTCATTTTCCTTTTAACCTGTTCTATTCCTATTGCTTTATTTCAATGCTATAGTATTCCCATTTTCTTCTTTGCTATAATCTATTTTTTGATATAGACTTTTGAACTAAAAACCATCTATATTCTAAATTTGCTATTTTCTCCTGGAGTATATATCAAACATAAAAAGAATAAAATATCCAAGGCTATAAGAATGTCTAATCTAGGGTTTCATAGTTTTTACATGCATGATAAATATTATTTTATATATCTTAATTTGCCTTACCTTCCATATAAATAAACTTGATTTCAATCACTGGTATTGAAAAATCACCAATTTATCGAAGTAATACAGATTTACTTATAGGAGTATAAATAAGAGAGATTTACTTATAGCAGTATAAATGAGAGAAGCAGTATAGAGAAGTTTAAACTTGACTTTTTTTTCTTTTTTTCTTATATTTTTTAATATAATTTTATTTTAATTATAGTGGTTTACATATCGTTCACAGTAATATTCCATACACATATTTACATTGAATCAGAGGAATTCCCACCATCGAATTGTCCTCCCACAACCGCTCCCATCCTGCCTCCCATATCCTCCACTCTTCCCGCCAGGGGCTGCTAGAATGCGTGGTCCCTTCTGTGTCTAGTTTATTACTTAGTGGTCTTATAACTGTTTGGTCTTGGTGCCTCCGTTACGTCCCCTCCAATTGGGAGGCGGGACTAGAAAGTTCAAGTTATGTGGTTTTATTTGAGGAAGAGAAAGGTAATATAATGGGGTAAAAATCGACTACGCAAACTATTTAAACACAGTGATCACAAACATGATTGTAGTTATGTTTCAGTCATAAAAAGAACACCCCCTTTATCAGTGCAACATTCCCGCCACCAATGCCCCCCATCTCCCTCCCCTCCCACCCTTTGCCTGTATTTCAAACAGGCATTCTACATCTCTAACTCATTAACTCTCTAACTCACTCTTTGTGGTGGGTGAGTAATAAGTCGATCCTTCCAGAATAGCCTCACTTATCTATGTTTTTTAAGAAAAATAAAAGACATTATTGTAATAATGCCCAGAAATGAGGGCCAGAAAGACCGACTCAAAATTGACTTTTTAAATCTATGTAATCTTAGTCATTTTTACATTTTTGAAAATTATACCTCTTTAATTGGTTTTTGTATTTGAATATATTATAATACTTTAGAAAGTTTAAATCAATAAATAAAAAGAAAATTATACACAAAAGATCAAAAAGAAATAAATAAGAAGAAGAAGGACAAAGTAAGGTAGGGAGGCGGGTGGGTGGTAGATAAGCACCTGCCTCATCTTGTTATTTTAGAATTGATAACCTATAAGAAACGTTAAGCAGCAATGACACTCAGGCAGGAGTGTTCTTCCCTTAACATGATGCTTGAAAAATAGCCAGGCAACAGGAAAAGAAGTAAACACAACTATAAAAGTCAATCAATCACATTACAGAAGTGGAACAGTTACGATTTCCTGGGAAGGAGAATAGTGATTTCTACTGCTTGCAGACACTGACATTCCACCCAATCTGACGTGCAGACAGGATTTGGGACAGCCCTACTCTCTTTTCCTTCTGTTCAAATTTCAAAACAGAGAACAGAGCAAGAACACACAGTTCTGGTTTGGACATAAAATTTTCTAGCACAAAAGAAAGCCACTACTAAAACAAAGGACATAGGATATTCTGATTAGCATACTAGTTGATTTTTACATATTACATGATTTTCTAAGGACACAATAACGGGTATTATTGACAGTTTAGTGAATCATTTTTTAAATTAAATTTAGATGCATATTTTAAGTTTGGGAATGTCTGAAAAACAGTTCCTCTATCATATTCAGCACTAGCATGTGAGATCAAATATTAGTTGCACTTACTAAAAACCTAATGTTCTGGCTATTGTGGCAGAAACACCCAATGATTATAAGATCAGAGTTGGAGACAGAATCCCTATGACACTGTACACTCATACATATTTTTGAACTAGAACAAGATAGTTCATCTTTCTAAAATTTCTTTTATCATGTAGAAAAATTTAGTCTATTGTAGTTGTGAGAATTAAATGTGTATGTGTGGGTGAATCCATAGAGTTTCTCTTCAAAAATACAAAGCTTAATAAATACCAACTGTTACTATAATGTGCTGCATAAATTCTACTGTGTTTTAGATATTCATTAGCAGGTTACATAACTTTTGATTCTTTTTGTTTGTTTGATTTTGTGGTCTTTTTTTTTTTTATTTTGGTTTTGGGACATACCTGGCAGTGCACAGGGGTTACTACTGGCTCTACGCTCAGGAATCAATCCTGGTGGGCTAGGGGAACATATGGGCTGCTGGGGATCAAATCTATATTAATCAAGCACAAGGCAAACACCATACCTCTGTGCTGTTAGTCTGGCCCCCAATTTTTGATGTTGTTTAAATAATTTAAATATAATCTTTATTTTCCCTTAAGGGAGATAATTTATTTGCCATTTTAAATTACTATATTTTTTGGATAAAAAGAAAACAGTTATCACATAGTGAAAATTATAATCCTAACTATGTTAACAGGATAAACAGAACTGAGTCATGCCCAGTTATCCAATTAGCATTTATCATCAAAAGTAGAGTTGTTGGTCATTGTCTAATCACATGGAGTCTAAGTTGGGACCACATGACATATGTTCAAGGTGGGAGGTGATCCTGTATTGCAAAATAAGTATGAGCTCTTGTACCTAGTAGATAAGAGCTTGTTTTTATATGTAAAATTTCCCCCTTTTTAGTATGCCTTTGCAAAAAGAAATGGTGCTTTCCTATATTGCTGGTGTATTTGGCGGTGAGAGTGTCGGGCTCCATCTTCTCTGTGCCCTGGTTTTAACCTAAGCTTTAATCCCAGGCAAGATTTTTTCTTGTAGGTTTTTGTAAATAGCAGAACCAAAACACCAAAACAGGTGAAGTTAAGAAAGTGAAGAAAGCAAACAAAGGACCAAGTATATGTGTGTATACATATATATACATATATATACACTATATATACACATATATACATGTATATTTGTTCATTTCTCTTCTTTTTTTTTCTCTTACCTTCAAACTAAAATACATTACTTGAACCAACTTGTTCTGCCTCATAAATTGACGGGGAAATAATGGAGGGCACCAAGACCAAACAGTCGTATGAACATTGAGTAGAAATAAAAAATGATAAGACTTGAACACCAAATTCAAAGCCAACTACAACAGAAATGATACCCAATCTACAACAGGCTAGACACAGAAGGACCACTTGTACTAGCAGCCCAGGGGGCAAAGGTGGGATGATGTGGGACGCAAGCTGGGAACAGGGGTGGAGGGAGAACAACATTGGTGGTGGGAATGCCCCTGATTCAATGTCACTATGTACCTGAAATACTACTGTGAATGATTTGTAATTCACTTTGGTCAAAATAAAAATTATTAATATTTAAAAAAAGTAGAATTGTTTTCTTGGCATAATTTTTCATCACTTTTGGTAGAAACATATGAAATAACCATGGACAATACTGCCTGACAATTAAAATATGAATTATAAAATGATTATAAAAGTGATTGAATAGTTATATTTGCAAGTTTGTTAGTGTTAGGAATTAACTAGTACTATACAATTGCATATTGAAGTTTACAGAGACAAATTTTATCTCAAAATTTATTCAGTCTTATCATGCTTTACAGGACTAGGAATAAGCTGTAGATCACAAATCCTGAACAATCATTTTTATAAAAAATTATACCCAAAAATAACCTCATTTTTTTAACTCACAGCAATCAAATGTCAGGACTATAACACTCAAACATTTCTATTTTTTTCTGTTTTCTTTTCTTAAATATACTTTTTTCAGGAGGGATTCCAGAACATGAAGATGGCAGAGACCATCTTTGATTTGTTGGTCTCTTTCTTTTTTCTTGTTTTTGTTTTTAGTTTTGTTTTGGAGCCACACCTGGTGAGGCTCAGGGATTACTCCTTGCTATGCAGTCAGAAATTGCTCCTGGCTTGGGGACCATATGGGACGCCGGGGATCAAACCACAGTCCTTCCCAGGTCAGTGGCAAGGCAAACGCCCAACTGTTGCACTATTACTCTGGTCTCTTTCTTTTTACAATTCCTTATTAGGTTTACTTGCAATCTTATTGAAGCTATATATTTAAATAGTTTTTCCAATACATTTGGCTTTATCTTTTGTTTAATCTCTTTAAAATGTTCACTTTTGCCAATATCATCTTTGTATCTTTCAACCAACTGTCCTTTAGGATTCTCAATTCTTTCTTAGTAGGCCACAATACAAATCTTATAATTCTTAATACCATTCTCAAAACGTTCTTAAAAGTAAAATAATATATTAGGTATGTGTCATTCGTAGAGTAATAGCTGATTATTTGGTGGCTCTATTCCAGATTCTTAGAACTCTTCTGCAAACAAAATTAGATCCTGCCATCTGGCTTGATAAAGACATGAAAAATAAACAGATAAACCAGCTAAACAAAAATGGGATAATCTTATGGACTACTGGTGGGAGAAAGGGAGAATGATGAGAATGGCTACTTTGAAACAATGATGCTAGCAAAGAATACACAGAAAGGCCACCTCTGAAACTATATTGAGATTAAAAGAAAATCACTGTAAAACTAGATATTTAGGGCTGGAGCGATAGCACAGCAAAAGGGCATTTACCTTGCATGCATCCTACCCTGATTAACCCTGCTTCTGTTCCTAACATCCCATATGGCCCTTGAGACTGCCAGGAGCGATTTCTGAGTGCAGAGCCAGGAGTAAGCCCTGAGCTGAGTGCTGGCGGGTGTGATCCAACACCACACACACACACACACACACACACACACACACACACACACACACATAAACACACACACACACAGATTAGATGTTCAGAATGTGGTTAACTTGAAAGAGATTATATACATGTTTGGAGTTTTTTCTGCAGAAGTTAGATTCTATTTGAAGTGATGTTATAAAAGGAGTTAACAATTATACAAAACTGAGAATTTCTAAGGAGATTCAAGATTCAGTGACAACAGCCTGAACATGTTCAAGTGTACCTTAACACTTTGTTTCAATAATAAAAGCTTACCTACTCATACCTACTACAGCTGAACCCAAGCATTGCAACTCACATTTGAGGCTACATACAAATATGGATCTCCAAACTCTGCCACCCTTCATTCCTAAAGCTAAACCCTCCAGTGCACTGCTTTCCCCATTTACTGTTTACTTATTCACAAATCAAATTATGCACCACATCTAATTGGCAGGTGCTGAATATAATAGGAACTAAAATGAAAAGCTGTGCTTCAAATTTCTTACTTGAGAACAAAAAACCCTTTATGCCACATAGGAAGGGGTATTAAAAAACCATATTTTATCTCACAAATGGTAGATATTCATTAGATTATAGGGAAAAGTTATTAGGGTTTGAAATGTTACTAAAATTTTACCTCTATTATATGTGATTTATATATACTTCAATCTCTACTTCTTACAAATTACAAATAGCATTGAAACATGCTAAATGTAAAATGCTCCAGCATCTTGTATTCATGTACAAGAATAAGAGGTGGAATGATCAATAGCACCAACAAATGACTTAATTCATGGAGTGCCTCTGAAGGACATTTAATCAGCAGGGCTATCTCCGCCAACATGATCAAGAGTTGCTTGTCACTATGTCGGATCTTATTAAGATGATCAGCTGGCAGTGAGGCTTGTCCTTTAGTACATCACTGTACTAAGGACCCACAGGTGGAGATAATTGGCCACTGAAAATAAAGGTAGAATACCAAGAGGCTGGCAGAAAATGAATTATTCTCACATCTGTCATTCAAAACTCATACTCTAATGCTTCCAGCCACCCACCGCTAACAATGAAAACCTACTCAGAAATGGATGTAATAATAGAAATTTTTAAAATTTTATTAAATATACCAAGAAAGGTTTTATATCCTTAAATGTAGAATGCATTGCATTTGAAATTAACTGAATGTGTTCAGAGTTTATCTTTTTAGTTATTATCAGATACTTATTTTCAAAATAATGTAATGAAAAAAATCTACATCTTTTAGGACATTAATTAGTGCCCAGTATTAAAAAATTCTTTTCAGATTTCTATTTTGCATCTGGTACAGAAATAATTAAACTCTACCCCACATAAAGTTCTACCTATTATAAGAAAAACACTTTGCTGTTTCCAGGCAATGCTTTCCGTGTATGAAAATAGCCTGGAGAAACACATTAAAATAAACAACTCAGCATTCCAATGCAAGATTCTAGTTCATTATTATGCCTCATAGGCTCAGGGATCTAATACAGCTAATGATTCAGCAGAACTGAATATTATTGTAATCTTCCCTGAACAGTAAAATCCTGATATTTTTAATGTTACCATATATATATATATATATATATACACACACACACACACAAATATATTACATATGTGTATGTGTGTGGGATGTATCTATAGAAATAAGATGCATCTCCCTGGTGATTAAAGATGTTAGGTATTTTTTCATGTTTTTTTTGTCCATTAGTATTTCTTCTTTCAGGAAATGCCTGTTGATTTCATCTCCCCCAATTTGTATATGGTTAGAGTTTTTTTCTTGCTAAGTTCTAATAGTGCTTTGTATATCTTAGATATTAACCACTTATCTGATGGGTATTAGGTGAATAGTTTTTCCTATTCTTTGTGTTGTCTTTGCATCCTAATTACCATTTCTATTGAAGTACAAAAGCTTCTCTTTTTAATGTAGTCCAATTTGTTGATATAATCACATACCACAGAGACTGGCATTCATAACAACAACAACAACAACAACAAACCCAGAGCAACCAGATCCGGGGTAATTTGGGGAAAAGGGGACTCTCATTCATTGCTAACAGGCATGTCAATTGACCAAACCAGCATTTTTTTGGAAAACAATATTGATATTTCTCAAAAAAACTAGAAATTGAGCTTCAATATGATCCAGCAACACCACTCATAGAAATATACTCTAGAAACCCCAAAACACAATACAGAAAAGTCCTCCGCAATCCTATATTCATTGCAGCACTATTTACTATTGCCAAAATCTGGAAACCACCACAGGACAGATTAATGAATAAAGAAACTATGATATATCTATACAGTGGAATACTATACAGCTGTTAGAAACAATTAAGTCTTGAAATTGCTTACACCGTGGACTGTATTATGGACAGTATTATGCTGAGTAAAACAAGTCAGAGGGGAGATAGACATAGAATATTCTCACTTATTTGTGGGATATAAGAAAGAAAAAGTATGTTAATAATATTCAAATTATTGAGATTGAGATTGAAATTGAGATTAAGCAGGATCTTATGTGTAAATTCTACATCTTCCTCCAATTATCATAAATGGAACTAAGTTTGTAACTAGATCTTGTAAATAATTGTTCAATAACATAGAAGTGTTTTAATTGCATCTACCTAGAAATGGAATAACCAAGTCATGTCCAATTACTTTATTTAAGTTTTAGAAATATACAGATTGCTTTTGATAATTACTTTCCTGCCAATAGTTCATCTATTATTTAATAGATAAATATTATCTTCTATCTTATGGTTTAGGTCATTGTTACTCTCACACTCATGATAAAATAAATATTTGTAGATTTGATTTGCATACCTTCAAGAATAAGGAATAAAATATATTTTTCTTGCACCTTTTGGTTATCTGTATATCTTCTTTGTATATATAGAAACAATCAAGGCAGAATAATATTGCTTCAAAAGTAGCAATAAAAATGAATATACAACTAATTGAGAAAATAGTTTTCTATTTTTAAAACATGTAAATTTTAATTTTCACATGGGTTACAATTTTAAAAAATGAACATTAAAATGGTTAGTCAAAGCATAAACAAAATGATGGGGCAGGAGAAATAATATAGTACATAAGGCACATTCATTGCACAAGATTGACCATGCTTCTAACCCTGCATCCTATATCATTCTTCAAGCATTGTCAAGCATGATGTCTGAGCATAGAGCAAAGAGTGACCCACGTGCTTCACTGTATATGGTTCAAAACATAAGTGAATGAATGAATAAGTAAATAAAATATTTCTAGGCTAATTGAAAAAGTTTTTTTATTGAGTGATACGATTTGCAATTATGAAATACATTACTTTGCTATTAACGTTGCAGAATTATATTATAGAATTTATCAAAAACAATGTATAGCCTTCAGATTTAGATATTTACAATAGAAAAATATATTTGCAAGTATTACTCATAGTTTTATTGATTTCTCTATCTATAAACAGATATTGGTAAATTTTAAGGAATTGACTCAAATAATCTTGCAGGTCTCTCAAATCTGGAATCCTGACTGTAAGCAACAGGATATAGAATTTCTATGTTAAAAACTTGAGCCAGAAATCTTTCTGGGGGAAATGTATTTGTTCTTTTGTTCTCCAAATTATAGGGTAAGGTCTACTAACATTTTTGAGAGAAAATCTCAAAGGATTTAAATTCTCAATTATATCCACAAATCATTGGACTATCTAAACTACTTCTTATGATGAATGCCTGTCTCGAATACAGGCAAGGGGTGGGGGAGATTAGAGATTGGGGTATTGGTGGGCGGAAGGTTGCACTGGTGAGGGGAGTGCTCTTTTTTATAACTGAAACCCTACTGCAAACATGTTTGTAATCATGGTGCTTTAAGAAAGATATTACTTAAAAAAAAAAAACTGGTCACTACTGCCTAGCTAAATTGACACAGATTAGTCATCATATATATCAACTCTCCTGGCAGTTGTCTAAAAATGAACGCCTATTTCAACAAAATTCACTGCAGGCACTTTTTATGAATTTGATGTATTTTTAAAATATTTTAAGTAAACAAAGAAGAGACTAACAATAATATTTAAAAGTACTGAAAATTAGATGATTTTTAATACAACAACACATATCACTATCTGTACTGAATATAGTATCTTATGATAATATGAATAAAGAAATAAATAAAGGGTCAAAAGGAGAGTATAGTAGGGAGGATACATTTTCTTGTATGTGGCTAACTAGGGTTCTATCCACAGCACTAAATAAGGTCCTTTAGGTAAGAGTTCGGAAATATCTATATATACTTGAGTATAAGCCGAACTTGGCTTATATTCGGGTCATACATGTTATTTGATTCCTTATGCTTCGTAGTCTCCAGTCGTTTTCTGCCGTCTGCTGGAGAAGGCGGTGCTTCAGCTCAATCCACAAGTCTCTGCTGAGATGAAGAGGTAAGCGGCTGAACTAAACTATTTTTTTTTTGTTTTGTTTTGGTTTGGTTTGGTTTGGTTTGGTTTGGTTTGGTTTGGTTTTTATGACTCACTCCTGGCTCTATGCTCAGAAATCACTCCTGGCAGGCTTGGGGGAACCATATGGGATGCCGGAATTCAAACCACCATCCTTCTGCTCGCAAGGTAAAGCTATCTCTCAGCCCCGCCACTGATCTATTTAACCCACAATATTCTGTGCTTTGCAGACCTATGGCAGTGATGATGATATCTGCCAACTCAGTAATGATGCCGATGTCTATGCTGATACCCTCACATCAAATACAATTGAAACTCTATTGAGGAGGAGGAATCCAGTTTTGAAGGATTTTAACCTTTGTGATTTAGCTTGATTACCTGTCAAGCTACGGTTTTCTGCACTTTATTCAAAGTTTTAGTTATTGTTGCTAGTTTACAGTTTTTCTTTAGCAATAAATATTGAAAACATTTAACCTACTGGTTCCTCAATTATTGTAATTGTTTTGGGTATATATTTTTATTTTTGAAAATTACCAGTGGCTGTTGCATTTTTCACATTGGCTTATACTCGAGTCACTAAGTTTTCTCAGTTTGGGTGATAAAATTAAGGGGTCCGGCTTATACTAAGGTCAGCTTATACTCAAGTATATAGGTAAGCCCTGAGGACCAATAGATGAGACCCCTAAAATCAAATAAAAAAGCAAAATAAAGAAATTAATAAAAAATAGAGTCCAGATATATTTTTTGAATAACTGTTTCTTAGGTAAAACGTTCATTCTTAAGGTAAAAAAATTAACTAGAACAAATTAAAATAAACATTAAACATAGCAAATGAAAATATAAATATTATATCAAGTCAAATTTGAAATTCATATAAAATTCTAATCTTTTGGAATGAAGAAAAATTATTTTACAATCTAGGGAAGATAATAATTTTAATCCAGGCAAAAGCAATAAAATCTATCTTATAAAAGGAAAAAAGTAAAAATTTGCAAGTCTTTAAAATTAAATAATTTCTGCTTTGTTAATCAAAGGACATTTTAAATAAATAATATGCAAGGTCTAAACTGGAAAACATATTTACAAAACATCTGTATAGCAAAATATGTTTTTAAAATGATAAAATGACAAAAGTGAAGAAAATATTTGAATGTATACATTTTAAAGAAAGATCCATGGAGAACAAAAATATATGAAAATATATTCAATTCTATCATAATAAAAATGCTATTTTAACAGAACTGGTACAACTTTAAGCTAATTAAAATGAGTAAAATAATAAAAATTAATAAAGTAAAAGAAATCAATTCAGATTAGATTAGAATATGCTGCAAACTATAATTTCATATATTCTGGAAATATGAAATGATTTGATTCCATTGAATAACTTTCTACTATTTATAAAGTTAACTCATCTAGTTCATGACTTATGAATAGGTATACTGCTAACAATACTATATAACTAACTCCTGGCTTCACATATGTTTGCATATGCAATAGTATGCTTTAACTAATTAAAAATAAATCCGTGGTTTCTTGAGTAAATTTAGGTACAAATTATGCATATTCCTATTATACTTATATGAAAATTTTGGTTAAAATTTCTAAAGCAATATCAATTATGTTTTGGTGGAAGGTTCTTTAGGGCTTTCTGGAAAAGGTTCTCAAGAGTTTTTCTGGCTTTTCTAGGGTTTTCTGGAAATATTTTCTGAAAAGATTGAAAGTGTACATGATCTTTCCTGTCCTAATAAGTAGAGTCAGCACATAGTTTTCTTCTTATTTTTAGTTTTATAGATTCATTATAAGCTAACAGAATTTTGGCATTTCAGGAGTTTGCACTACCATGTCTATATTTATAATTATTACATTCCCACCACCAGATTTCCAGAGTCTTCTATCACCAACAGACACCTCTCTTTTTCTCCCAACTGTCTCTGGTAACTACCATAATTTTTCTCCCAACTGTCTCTGGTAACTACCATAATTTTTACCTAATATAGGAATTAGGAGGTTTTTTTTGTTCTTTCATATCATTCACATTAGTCATTCTCACTACATTAGTAAAATCATCAGTAAGTATATTTGTTTCCTTATTTGTTTTCTTATTTCACTTAGCATAATCACAAAATGGATCTTATTGTTCCCAAACCATAATTTTATTTTTAATATGAAAGTTGCAGTATTCCAATGAGTATATATGCTACAGATTCTTTAGAAGGGCATTGAGATTAATTCCACATTTATCTACCATTAATAATAAGCTTTGAATATAAGGTTTGAATGAACTAGAATTAGTATTTTCATATTATTTATACAAATGCCTAGGAGTGTTACCTGGGCATTATCTTGTTATATATATTTTTATAAAAAAAAAAGAGGATTTGAATTGCTTAGTGTAAAATGTAAGTGGTACAATTTATTTAGCTCCAATATCTTTAAAATTACATTACTAACATGAGATAAACTACTAAACATCTCTATTTTGCTTATAGTATTTTAGTTGTGGTATTATATATTACCTTTAGATATATCACCATCTCCCAATATTTGCAAATAACATGAAATGTATGAATAAAACTTAGGAGGTGACAAGAAATAAAGTTTATATATGACAAAAACAAATAACTTATGATACACTTAAAAAAAAAAGAAAATAAAGGTACAGGAGCTGTTTGCATGCATCCTTGTATGCTAGAGACCCAGGTTTGATTCTCTGAATCATATTGTTTGCCAAGCCCCATGTGTGTGACTCCTGAAAACAAAACTAGAATTATCACCCAAGGACTACTGGGTATGTTTTATAATTAAATCCCAGGGCCTCATGTTTCTTTTAAGAAATATAGCAAAAATAATCAGCCATATTTCTGTTGGGAGAAATTGTATTTAGCCTCATATGTGGCTAAATAGAGCCTGAACCCCAGAACTACATATGATCCCATGAGCACGGCCAGAAGAGACCCTTGAACAGAGCCAGGGGTTAAAAACTGAGCAACAAAAGGAATAGTCCATAAAAAAAAAAAACCCACATTTCTCAAAAAAATAAGTTTATCTTGAGGTATTTGAAACAAATATGGGAAAAAGGCATGTTCACATTTACAAATAAGAATAGTTAAGCAAAGCATATTTGATGTGAGAAATTGCATTTTCAAGTATATAAGTATTTTTTTTATTTATTGCAAGAAATTTCAGGTTAGAGGTTAAGACTGTCTAGGTACTGCCAATTAAATCACTTGTATCAAAATTAGATCAAAGTTCAATGACATTATTTGTAGTTGAACATAATAGAAAGATAGAAATAATTGTAAGACTTTGTTCTACTGAAAAAATGATACAACGTTGTTTAGTAATATGTCTGGTCCCTCAAAAATTTAGTATAATCTCCTGAATCTAGTACCCAAATGGACAAGGATCTGAAATGACAACCCTAAAATTCAAGAAATAGCAGTTATTTTTAATGCTTATTACTTTCAAAGCTTTCAAATAAGTTCACTTTTGTTAACTGTTCACCACAAAAGCTACATGGGGACTGTTCTAAGGAACATGAAGCTTTTAAAATGAAAGACCAAAGTCATTCTCCAGAGGATAAAAATAGAATAAGAGTGACAAACATAATTTGCAAGAAAATTAATTCAGCAGTAGGTAGCAGTACAAAAAGTAAGAAATTAATTGTAAAATATGCAAAAAATAATAAGAAATAAAGAGAGAGCAGTTCTATGGATTTAAGTAGCACAGCTCATAAATATAATGAAAGTGCTTTGAAATGAAGTGGGAATTACCTCAGTTAAATGATTTTTACCATTTAATCAAAATAAATGTCTTTTAGAAAATATGATTGATTAATCATTTAAAGTATGTTAATTTTTCTTGGTACAAATTACAAAGAAATTGCCCTATATTTTAAAAAGTACTGATTCTTATAATGTACTATCAAGCAGTAATATCTCAAACATTTTAGAGAAAATATTGAAAATATTATGTCAAATAGAGAGGAAGGATTTAAATTAATCACAGCGGTTTTGTTTTGTTTTGTCTTGGGGTCACACTTGGCAGTGCTCAGGTGTTACTCCTGACTCTTCTCTCAGGAATCATGGCTGGTGGTTTTGAGGGACCATATGTAATGCTGGGAATCACACCCAGGTCAGTCACATACAAGAAAAGTGCCTTAACCTCTGTACTACTGTTTTGGCCCCAATCATAGGCTTTTTATATCAGTATATTTTAACTTTAAGCCTCTTCCCTATACCCTCTCTAAGCAGTAGTTATTCTATTCACTTTAATTAGTGAGAGGAGGAAGGAGTATATTTTGAATTTAAGTTTACTCACAAGAAATATTTCCCTTTCCATTAGTTTTATTTTTTCTAACAAAACAGCAGTTGAAAAATAGTTCTATTGTGTAGAATTGAATGATCTTCTTTGTGTTGTCATAGGAGCTTCATTAATCTTCTTATGCTTGTGGCTTTATAAGAGGGAAAAGATGCCTAAAATTAGATGAACTCATTTTTATATTATTTTCTGTTTTGTCCAGTTACACAGCTATATTCAAACTTTGTCTAATTTTAAACTACTTAAATGGTATAAAAAATTCCTAATATTGTGTCAGAAAGTAGCACAGTAGGTACACATCTCTACCTGAGTTCATACCCCAGTACCACATATGGCAATACCAGAGTGACGCCAGAGCAGAGGAAGAAGTAAATCTTGGAGTTTTGCTTAGTGTAGTCAAAAAAAAAAAACATTAAATAAAAAATTTAAATATAAGAGACATATGTATAGTAAATATTTCTCATGAAAACCAGTACTTAATATTACTTAATTTTATGGTCTATATCTGGAAAAATACACCACTTGTGACTTGAACTTGTTAGAAAAGAACAGTGCTGTTTATTCTCTCTGTAGAAACCCATATTCTATCTGGAATGCATTTATTGCTCTCTCACTCACTTTCTTTTTCTCTCTCCACATTTCTACCAATAACTTCTTTTAAACAAAACCATCTTACTTCACACATAAAAAGGAAAAAAAAGCACAAGTGTCCTGTTCAAAGTTAATATCTAACAAAAGATATTAAATTTTTCTATGAAAAAAATTGATTATGGACATTATATTTGTGCTTCAAAATTGTGAATGTAGTAAAAATTTCAACTATCTACACCTGAAATTGTCATAAAAAATAGAAATAAAAACCCACTAGGAAAAGCATGAACAATGCTGAGAAGAAATATGGAAACCCAAGAGGGAATCAATTTTGGCTTCCTAGCTGAGGCCATTAATTATATTGTTCTGCTCTCTTCTTTGACTTTGTATGTTTCTTCAAAGAAAAAGAACTTGATGAAATTACAAAGGTATAGAAGAAGATGAGGGAGATATTCCATACAGTGAAAAAAAGTAGTGCAGCCATCCCACTTAAGCCCAGCATAGTCAGACTGGTGAGTTGGGGGTGGGGTGGAGGAAGAGACCAGTCTCTCCTCCCACCGGGTGGGAGCTGGGCTGTCTAGGCAACCTTTCACAGCAGCCCTGTAGTTCTCAGCGCCAGCACCGAATCATCTCTCAACTGCTGTCCTTCCTCATCAGTCCTCATTTCCCAATTCGCCTGTGCGACTACTGTAGTTAGTTTACCATGATACCATAACGCTCAGAATTTTAGATTGCTTCTAGAAAAGGAAATTGGATGCCCAAGGCCCACTGGATAATACTCCATGGTGTATACTCCCTATACAGTGCTCAATACCATACCAAGCAGATTTCTACAATACTCTATACACAATCCAATCTAGGAAGCCTTTCCCCAGTTAAGTAAAGCTTACCCTCACCAACCAGGATTGGTCCAGAAAATGGACAACTTTTGCTGGCTTTAATTTCTTTTCCCTTCTCACTCCCTCTCTATTTTATTTTGAATTTATTATTTTTTTCTTTTTTACTTTTTTAAGGTCCCATTTCACCTGGTTCAGCATTTCAAAGGTAACCCGTGGATCAATCCTTAGAGTTTGTTGATATATAAGCATGAGTGTATATATTCACCATACCAAGGACTGTTTAATGTCCGTGTATAATAGATATAATATCAATTTCATGGGATAGTCTCCCCATAAAGTGAGCATTACCATATCACTTCGTTTTTTAGACTTGAAAACTGATTGTTTTTAAGAATCCTCTATACTTAATGAAGCCTTTCTCCAGTAGAGTTCACCCTCACCAACCACGATTGGCCTAAGGAAAGAAAAACAGAAAACCTTAACATCAAACTTGCCAGCTTTACTTTTTTTTTCTTTTCTTTTTATTCCCGTTAAATGTTCTGTCCCATATCACCTGGGTCAACTTTTCAAATGTAGTTCACAGATCAATCCTCTGTGGCTGCTGATGTATGCATATGAGAGCATGTGTTCACCATACCAATGTCAGTCTAATGTCTGTCTATAATAGATATAATGTCTATGTTGTATAGTGTTCTTCCCCCATCATAGATAACCCCATATTCCCCCCTTTTGCTCACCACCTTACAAACCCTTTTTCTAGTTCTCCCTGTTATTTCTCCACATTTAACCTTTTTTACCTTCAGTCCTTAACTCCTCACGAACCAGATCATTCTTCCCACCCCACCCAGATGACAACCAGCTCCCAAAGTGAAAAGATAGATTTTCAACATGAAAAGAAACCGACACTCAGCTGCTATTGATTTGCTCTCTGCGGCCCCTCTTCCTTCACCTCCCTTCATCCCTTCTCCATGAATTTTTGAATGCTACCAGATTCGGGGGCTGAGAAGTCCCCTGCTTGAGGATACTTCCTGATATGTGACTGCTGGGAGCCATCTTCCCTAGACTCCACAAAACAAAATCATAGGATGAAGCAGTGCTCCAGATCTTACCTCTTCTCCACCTGTTTCAAAAGATTTAAAGAGGACATACAAATCTCCTTTGAATATCTCTTTAGATACAGCCCCTGAATAGGCATAACTGTTATTGAATATCTTCTTATGTAGTGGCAATTTCTCCCATCCTCAGGATCTGTTTAGTATGGAATTATAGTAAACATGTCTTTGTTTAGAGGTCATGTAAGAAAAAGTTATGGGAATTGTTGATCTTGCATAACTCAGCCCCCACATGCATCAGTAATACCTTGTGGCATTGTTCCTTTTTGCATAGGCACATTAAAATGGGAAAAGTTCACATATACAAACAAGTTTTTATCTAATATAGATAGGAACACAATATTTATACTGCAGTGAGATCTTGCATCCTGAACTCTTAGCACAGTGGTTTGGCTTAGACTTCTGTTTATTGTACATTGGACCATTTACCCCTGAACCATAGATACCATCTACAGAAACAAACAGGGTCTCCTACACCATCACCAGGAATAAAAATTCTTCCAAGGAAGGCTCCACCACTGCCACGGTACTTACTTACTCCAAAGACGGTTTTTATAACACCCTGACAACCTAGCAACAGCAAATGTCTGCTTTCAGTGCAGAATTCTCAGCAATGCTACTTAATGGTGAGACAAAACCAGAAGACACTACACACTACCAGGACTTCGACATAGGACTTGTACAGAAACCAAGATCTATAACTACAGAAATCTGACAGCAACAATGGTGATGGTGAAGAGCTGTTTCTGGGACCACAAAGGATGACAAGGGGTTCTACAACATAGTATACCTGGAACCTGGAGCTGGTCTTATGCCAAAATACTTCAGGGGTAAGGTCTCCCTGTTTTTTGGTCAAACGTTTTTTCTTCTAATTTCTTCCATATTTGGCTGTGCCTATGCAAACAACAATAACTGCCACGACACACATCGTTTTTTTTAGTGTATCTCCTATATTTATTTTTTAATCTCCTATCTTTTCTTTAAAAAAAAAAAGAGCATTCTAAACCTTCTGCTATTGTATTAACGACTTTATTGGTGATACAAGAATTTTCACGAATATAACTGCTAAAGAACTCTCTTCAATTTTTCCAATTCTTTTTTATTTTTTTAGATTTTCTAATTTATATTTTTTAAAACTTCACTTTCTGTCATCCTGAAACAAATGTATTGTGATCAGTTATGTCAACTTTGTGATACAGTTTCTTTAAATAAATACATTTATTAGAAATTTAAAAATGTAGTGTAAAAATTAAGAGAGTCAAAAGACAGACACTAATGACTAATGTCTCAGGCAGGGCACCATAAGGCAGCAAATGGCAAGTCTTCTATGATGGCAAGCTGCCAAGTGATTCTATTGTCCAATATTTATGACACTGAGCTTTATTTTTTAATCACACAGGCCTGACCATTGATAGTGGTGAATCAGAGAAAGTGGTGGGAGAGTTCCAAGAAGTTCCACAATTTCCAAGAGGAGAGAATTCCATGAAGTGATAGAGTCAACCAAATCAAATTTGACAGAGAGGTCAAGTGAAAGTAGAACTAAGAAAGGCCTGTTTCATTTGAAATTAAATAACTAGTGGATTTTTTTCTTTCATAACTAAAAAGTAAATTGGCGGCTATTTCTCTGAATTCAATCTTAACAAAGTTATAGATATAAAAAAAAGGCAGCAAGTAATGAATCATAGAACTCTAGTTCTCTCTTCTTCTCTATGTCAATCTCTATGTTTATGTGTCTCTCTGTATATCACCCTCTCTTTTACTACCACTTTCAATTTCCCACCAACACACACAAACACAAATAAATCAAAAAAATTTTCATGAGTCAACAGATTGTGGCATTCCTTAGTTGACATTGCTACAGTTAGATCATTAATTAAGCCAATTGAGCTCAGAACAATCAAGTTTTTTATGACAGCATTTCTTTCCTTTTCTGGTGGGAATGTTTTATAGGAGCAAGATATGGAGATATTAAATCTCATTTATATGTTTTTATATCTGTACTGGCTGAGAATTAGAAGAAAAACAAAAAATGTAAAACATAATTTTTATAAGATCTTTAAGCATCATTATTACAAACATGTTTGTAATTGGGTTTCAGTCATAACAAGAACACCTCCCTTCACCAGTGCAACATTTCTACCACCAATGCCTCCCTTCTCTCTCCTCCCCACCGCCTGTATGTGAGATTAGCATTCTACTTCTCTCACTTATTAACATTGTCCTGATAAAATGTAAAACACAATTTTAATACCAGTTATTTTTCCTAATGATTAATCAGTCATTCTTTATCTCTGTTCCTTGAATTTGTATGGAGATTTTTATTCCACAACTCAGTTTTTAAGCTTACCATCTTCACAGTAAAAACTATAAAAGTTGTTTGCCTCAAGAGTATTATTCAGTTTACATGTATAACTTCACAGAAATTTTATACCACCACAGTCATTAAAATTATGCCCCTCTCTCTATCTCTGCTAAGTCACCTTACATTATTTTTGCTTTATCTCTTTGCTAATATAAAAATAATCTGTTAACTAATTTCCTTATTTGTTGGCCATATTATTTTTTTCTAATATACATGAGGCCTTTTATGTATTGTTTACAATACAATATCAGTCCCCAGAAATGGTAAGATCTCATAAAATGCATTAAAGGAAAAGTCTATAAGATGTTGAGGAGTAACTTGAAAGGAATCAGATGACAATATGAAAAATACAGGAATATAATGATCTGGCTATCATTAATTAAAAGAACAAATATGGGCCGGAGATATAGTAGGGTGCTTGTAAGCAGATGGCTTCGGTTTGATTCCTTGGCATACCATATGCTTGCCCATGCCCACCAGGAGTTTTAATGCAGTGTTAGGATTAATTCCTGAACATAGTATGGTGTGATACAAAATAACCAAAAATAAAGAAACAAAAAAAACAAAAAAACAAACAACCCGAAGATACAACACAGAAACTTATTAAGAAGAAACAAAAATGTTAGAACATTCTTATTTCTATTAAAATTAAATGTGCCTTCCATAATTGAAATTATGGATTATATACAACAGATAATTGTGAATAATTGATATAGAAATACATCAGAGGCCAGAGATACCATTCAGTATTTAAGACACTTGCCTTCTATGTGGCCAGTTTCTATCCATGGCACCTAATAGTTCCTAGAATAAAGTCAGGACTAGAACCTGAGTAATACCAAACACTGTTCCCAGACCCAAAATAGAGAAACCTGGGGCCAGAGCAGTGGTGCAAGCAGTAGGGCATTTGTCTTGCAAGCGCTAACCTAGGACTATGGCAGTCCCACCCTGCCAGGGGCAATATTTGAGTGCAGAGCCAGGAGTGACACCTGAGAACCTCTGATTGTGGCCCAACAACCAACCAACCAATCAGTTAATTAATCAATAAAATTTAAAAATGTAAAAAAAAAGAGAGAGAGAAAGAGAAGAATTTCAGGAGAAAAGAAATAGTGAAGTGGGGCTGAGCACATAGCCAGGAGTAACCCCTGAGCATCACTGGGTGTGGCCCTTCCCCTAAAAGAACCCCAAAATACCGAAACATACCACCAAATTCCTAAGAGATAATAAATATTTTTATAGAAATTAAGATTATAGGAATATATTATAAAATGCAAAATAATGAGGAAAAGTTGGCTATATTGAGAGAGAGGGTTAGGTTCTAGAGGAAAGAACTAATGACTTGAAAACATAAATACAGGTGTTATGTCTGTATGGAGAAAATTGTATTATGTTCATAGTTTAAGGTTAAAAGAATCTTACACATTCAATAGATAAAAGACACAATCATTCAATTTCTAGAAATAAGAAAATTAGTTTTAACAAAAGCTTCTATATTTTAAATTTTTATCTACTTGGCAAACTAGTGAGATGAAGAAATTCTAGCGTCATTTTAATAAATATACAAATAAGAAATTAGACACCGCATTAAGTTAAGTGAAACACACAAAAATACAAAAAAATAAACATCAAAATCTCTATTCTACAACAGCAACTATTTTGAACTTATGACGGAAGAATAAAAAGGGGCTACCTTTTCAAGAGACAGAAAAAACTATCATAGGAAAAAAAACACTCAAAAATATAATTGAAATTGCAGGGATAAAAATGGGGTTTTAACAACCAGACAATACAACAGGGTAGGGTACCTAGTGCCAAGAGAATAGCTAACAAATAACACAGGGCCAAAGGGATAGTACAATGGATACAGTGTTTGTGGGTATTTTCTTGACATGTAAATGGCTGACCAGGATTTAATCCCTGGCATTCCATATACTCTCCCAAGTTTGCCAGAAATAATTCTTGAGTGCAGAGACAGGAGTAATCCCTGATAATTGCCAGATGTGACCCAAAAGCTAAAAACAAAACATCAAAGTAGATATCATAAGTAGTAATAAAGAACCAGAACATAGAAGCGGTTTGCTTTTTATTGTTTAATTTTATTTTTAAAATGTAAGATTTTTTCATCTTACAGAGAAAATTAGTTCTCAGAGAAAGCATTAGGAAGTAAGAACTAAAAACTACACATACTAATAAATATGGTAGGTTTCAAAGACAAGACATAAGAAGAAGTGGAAATTTTTCAAGATACAAAACCTTGAAACATGTTAAACCTACTGAGAAGAAGAAAATAACTCTAGAGGAAGGAAATAGATTTGGTAATAAAAGATATATGAAAGATAAGAAGAGAAGGTTCTATGGATGCATTTTTGAAGAGTTGCTATGTGTGGAAGAGATTTTTTTTTCAAAAACAAAGAGGAGATTTTAGGGTACATGGAAGGTTTGCTAATAAGAAACTATGAAGGTTTATATAAAATAAAAGCCAAAGTTCAGTAGCCATGAATGAATAGGAGGTGATGTGCTCAGCCAGCCACACAAACCTCTATGGCTTGACATCCTTGAGTTCCTGAAACACAGAAAGAGCCTAGTTAAAACTATACCAGACAACAGAGAGATTGTTGCAGGGACAAAAATAAAAAACCCTGAGCATTTAATACAAATGCTAATATGTAAACATTCACAAACGAACACTATTCTGAAAAAGAAGTAACCATTTAATAAGAACAATAACTCTAACCCAGTTTTAGGGGGAAAACCCTGTAGGTTCATATTTATGCAAATATGTGCACTTTATGCAATATCACAGCTTTAAGAAGCTCCTAATAAAATGAATCAGTTTCCCAGGTCCTGTGGGCAGCCTTTATACTACACAAAATAAATTCAATTAACTGATTATTTCTATACTAGTTTTTTGTTTTTTGAAAATTTGGTAGTGTTGCAAACATCTGAGATTATTTAATTTACATATATATATACTATATTACATTGGCCATTTTATTTACAATATGAATATGATGTAAGTTACATTTATCAAGAAATGTATTTGTGGGCAAAGTGTGATTCAATTTATTTAAAATAAAAACAGTAAATATTTATTTATCAAAATCTATTATTAAGTACTCTATGTTTCTCAATTGCCATATTGCCCAAGGCCATATTCAACTAGCTTATTGCAAAAAAAAAAAAAAAAAAAAACCTAAAACTAAAAAGAAAGTTTTTAAGAATATAATGAAATGTGCCAAAAGATTTCAAATTACTGAATTACTGACAGGGTAGAAATACAAATAATAGATTTCACTTGAGAATGAAATAAAATATTAGTGGAGAACAGAAAGAAAATATCAAAGTTATATTTGCTTTGATCCTCTTTAGAAAAGGTTTCACTTTTTCCCTCAAATCAGAAATGTGAAATAAACAACATATGGAAGGATTTTAGTCCAGGAACTACAATGAACTGTAAGTGAAAAAACCTTGCTAGTTTAAATAAACCAATATTGAATCCAAGATGGAAAACACCTGACAGTAGGAAGGAAATATATTTTTCTTTTTTTTAATTTCACCTCCCTCTCAGAACTCATTATTTTCATAACCCTCTAAGAAAGATAAAGTAGAACATTTTCCTACCTCCCATTATTAATCCTCACCTCATTGCCTGGCTTGCAGAAAGAACCACAGGCTATCCTTCGTGGCATGGTCTTACAAATCATTTTTAAGAGTACTTCTGTTTTGCAGACAATGCAAAACAACTGACACTGTGAAAGCCAAGGGAATTGACCAAGGGCATTACTTGATGTGAGTCAAAGTCATTAGGGAACACAGACATCTCATTTAAAGGAGAACATGAAAATGTTAGAACAGCTCACCTGATCACGAAAAACAAAATTTTTCATTTTTATTCATTAATTTTAGTATAAATGAGATGATAGAAGTGTAAGAAGTTTTCCTTGAAACTGAAGACTGACAAGTATTACCATTATTTAATTCTAGTTACAGTTAAACATTTAAATTTGACCAGTAAATATGTACCATAAGACAACAAACAATATATGCATCTCAATGTAAGTACAAGATTTTCCTCAATAAGTATATATCATCATTTTTTACATAAAACAAGACTGCTTTAAAATGATTAAAGATTATATTAGTCACAGTACATCTTAGAGTTGTCACACTAACCACACAAATAGAGTGGCTTTAAATCACACACATTTAACTGTTCAGAGCCCAGCAGTTCAGATCCCATGATGATTCTGTTAGTATTATCCTCTGTTTTGGGATTCACCAGGCTGTAATCAGCCTTCTAATTTCTTATGAAGAGTTCTATGAGAAAATCTGTATCCTAGATCATTCAGATTGCTTGGAAAATCCTACCCTACTTAGCATTATGTAAGGCTTCCCCTTAACTTCTAGAAATCTCTACTCCATCTAGAATATCCCTGAATTCTCTGCTGCAGAAATTTTTTTCTCCCTTTTCCTTCCAGCTGAAGCCTACTCTGTTTTTAAGAGCACTCACAGTGGACTCACTGTTTTCTTTCAACAACAATTTGTTCCCTTTCAGCAACAGCTTGTTCCTAGTCTCTCCTGTATAAGCTTTTCCAGAGTCATTTCTGATAAGAATAAAAACTAAGTGAAAAAAAATATGATAGAATCAGGGCTGGAGAGAGAGAGAGTACAGTAGGTAAAGCACTGGCCTTGAATGGGGTCAACCTGAGTTGTGCTTATAGGTTTTTTTTTTTCTCAAAGTTCTCTCTCGTGGGGTCTTTCTCTTGAGATAAGAGTGCGTTGCTTAGGAAAGAGAAGACAATGAACTCTTAGTGGTTCTCATTCATATTCTTGGGGCTACTATTTTTACTGATGTTTTGTTTTCTTCAGTTTTCTCTATATGAACTAACATCATTCAAAGTCAGATGAAGCAACAATTGCTGGAAATCTTCATATGGGGACCAGTCTTAGAATTTGGTCTGGCATTCTCAGTCTGGAAGTAGGATTTTATTTCAGATCATATCTTTGTTTTAGTTCTCAATACTCATTGTCATTACCTACAAAATCACCTATCAACTTTACCTATCAAAATCAGGGTATTCCTCTTTAAATAAAACTAACTGAAAGAGGGAGAGAGTGCGCTATTTTGTATTTCCAGAGGGGTAGAGGTAATGGACTCAAAGCATTTGCTTGTATAAGAGGTTTATTATGTGTCTTATAATAATTAGAGAGAATTGAGTGGAGAGCTGTTCTTCACACCCTCTCTAATTACCACTACTTGAAGCAAATTAGAATGAATCCAACTGTTTCTTACCTTGTCAAAGGCAATATTGAGGACAGAAATAATTAATTTTCAAATGGAATGTATTTCTACTGTTCTCATGTGGATTGAATGCAAAATAATCTAAAAATATGTGCTGTAACCTTCTATCAAAATGCATTTCATGACATTTTAGAGGTTAAATATATGCATATATAATTTTGTTATTTTGTTCCTGTATATTAGCAACATAAGTGATAAATCAATATGTAAACAAATATGCAAAAAAGTATTTAAAATTTCTTTTGCTTAACATTTTGCATGACAGGTCTGACCTACTTAAACATATAGGCTTATGCTCACTATAGAAATCCATTTTATAAAGTGGTTGTTAAATTGCAATTATTTAGATTATAAGATTCCTTTGGTTTTACAATGTGATACTCAAAAATATGACAACACAACCAGCTTCTCCAATAGCTGTAAAGTATAATTTGGCTTATTTAAATTTTATTCTATTTTAAGACCAAAATTTACTTTAAAATTTTATATATGGATATAAATGTATCTTTGAGCTTACTGTTCAAGTAAATAGATAACTAAAGAATAAAAAATTTGGGACAAATTTACTTGAACTAAATAAATAGTTTAAAAATAATTCTTTTACTTATTTTAGGAAAAATTGACACTTCTACTTTAGCTAATACTCTTCTCTTCTCCTGGTTGCACTGGTTAGTGAATGAACACATTTACTTTTGCTCTTAGACATATGACATTATTTTCCATCCATAAAAAGAATCCAAAATTCACATGTATTTTTCATCTTTGACTATAATTTTTTTCTCTTTATCATATTTATCTTTTGAAGAAATGTCCAATGTCTTCCTTCAATCTCATTGAAAAATAGTTCAGAATTGAATTAGCAGATCATAGAAAAAGTTATCAATCCAAAATCTAATTCCTTAGATGCTAAAATGTATTTAACATTTTAAACTAATTTTTTTTTTTTTGGTTTTTGGGCCACACCCGTTTGACGCTCAGGGGTTACTCCTGGCTATGTGCTCAGAAATCGCCCCTGGCTTGGGGGGACCATATGGGACGCCGGGGGATCGAACCGCGGTCCTTCCCTGGCTAGCGCTTGCAAGGCAGACACCTTACCTCCAGCGCCACCTACCCGGCCCCTAAAATAATTTTTGAAACAATATTGCCTATTTTTCTTATTAATTAATGGGAATAGTGACAATTATGTCAAACAGTTTCTATTAGGATAAACCTTTTTTCTATTAGGATAAACATTTTTATTTTAGAGTCACGTTCAGGATTAACTACTGACTGTGCATCACTCCTTGTGCTCCTGCTGAGGCATAGGGGACCACATGTGTTTGCAATGATCAATCCTGGGTTGGCTCTGTCAAGGCAAGTGAGTCCTATTCACTGTCTTAATGCTCCTGTCTATGAACATTTATAATTTAGATAATAACTCTTGGTTAAGTGTCATCTTTTTTATTATGTAATTTACCACTGCCTCATAGCTAAATCTAAATATTTTATGATATTGATAAACCTTGGGACTACATAGGGCTCTCTAGGCAGTGTTCTTATTTAATATATTGCATGGTTTTCCAAACCTTCTCTATGTTTTTTATGCCTGCATTTTTAAAGAAATACCAGTTGATTATATAAAAAATGTAAATAGTTTGGATCCTTATCCAGATTGACTCAATTACAATAGACAATAGCAAGTTTCTTGAATCTCTATACTATCAGAATTATTCAAAAAATTGGCAATGGCACATATTTAGGGACAATAGATCATGAATTTCAATAACTCCCTAAACTATTTTTACTTCTCTCTCATGAAATTCAAATCAAAATATTCAATTAACTTTTAAACAAAGTTAATTCTAAAACATTTGAAAAAAATGTAATTAGAAGTGCCTTCTGACAACTCAATTATTTTATTATAATTTTGCAACATTTATTTTAATGTAGATACTGATCATCACTACATAAAAATGATATGTAAAAGAAAGATAAGAATAATAGCTAGATAAAACACTGCTGTGGATGCAGGGATTCATGGATTCAGGGAGAAAAGGACTCTCATTCACTGCTGGGAGAAATACCAACTAGTTCAGCGCTTTGGAAAATAATGTGGATATTCTTTAAAAATCTAGAAATTGAGATTTTTATGATCCAGAAATATCACTACTAAGGATATACCTCTGAACCAAAAAAACACAATCCAGAAAAGACATCTGCACTCCTATGTTCAAGAAACGCAAAATGGAGCAAGGAAATCCTCTTCAACAAGTGATGTTGGGACAACTGGTCAGCCAGATACAAAAATCAAACTCAGACTTCCATCTAACTCTGTGCACAAAGGTCAAATCCAAATGATTAAAGACCTTGATATCATACCCGAAACCACAAGGTATATAGAACAACATATAGATAAAAACACACCATGACATTTAAGACTGAAGGCATCTTCAAAGAAGAAACACCACTGTCCAAACAAGTAGAAGCAGAAATAAATAAATGGGACTATATTAAACTAAAAAGTTTCTGCACCTCAAAGGAAACAGTGACTAGAATACAAAGGTCACCCACAAAATACGAGTAACTATTCACCCAATACCCATCAGATAAGGTGCTAATATCTAAGTTATACAAGGTACTGCCAGAACTTAACAAGAAAAAAATCTAACCACATCAAAAAAGTAGGGAAAATATATGAACAGAGACTTCCTAAAAGGAAATTCATTTGTCAAAAAGGCACACACAAAAAAGTGCTCCACATCACTAATCATAAGGGAGATGCAAATCAAAACATCACAACAGTATTTATAATACTAAAAACAACTCAAGTGCCTGAGAACAGATGAGTGGGTAAAAAAATAGTCATACATCTACTTAATGAAATACTATGCATATTTTAGGAAAAAAGAAATCACTGAATTATCTTATATATGGATATATAAATCATCTTATATATGGAGAGTACTATACTGAGTAGCAGTGCAGTTAGGATTGAGAAGGAACCATTATGACAATGGTAAATTATTTTGTACAAGAACTTTGGACAATTTTGAACAAGAGCTGGATTCTGAAAGGAGATAAGGTGATATGCATAGTGGTGCCCCATTAGTAACAATTAACAATAATGACAACCATTGTCTAAAATGAAAAAAGGGGGGAGACATTAGTGGGTAAATGGTGTTGTACATTTTAAAACTGAAACTCAACCATGAACAACTTTGTAACCACAGTGTTTAAATAAAAGGAAAAAAGAAAAACATAAATAAACAAGACAAAAAGCACAATTGGGTCCTGAGCAATATGATAGCTCATAGGCACTAGCCTTTTATGTGCCAAATCCAGGTTTAATCCCCAGAGCCAAGAGTAATCCCTGAACACCACCAGGTGTGGCCCCAACTCCCTCCCCTAAAAAACAAAGCACAGTTGTCATTTTCTATTACAACCAATGAAAAAGTAGAAAACAAAATCTTGGTACATAAGTAGGATAATCTATAGTTATTATTTTCTAACAGAGTAGAGTGCTGTGTGTGATATATATGTGTATATATCTGTACACACTATAATCTATATACGATACTGAAATACTTCTACCTTATTTATTCTAATGCCGTGCTTTTAGAAAACAACTTTATTGATTTTGAAGAAAATATACCCAGCTCTGAGACAGTGTAAATAAAAATTATAGTACCTGAGAGATATTAATATGATACTGATATTTCACAATTAGCTGATCATCTTTAGTCAGGCTAGATAAAGGCCAATATGAGTCTATAAACTCAAGACTTTGATAAATTAATCATAATAATCCTATTCAATCGATTACTAAAAAATTTCTTGAAACTGCCTTCTTATAATAATATATGTGGTGGGTGGATTGATGATGCTGCATGAAATATTAGTCAGGTAGTGAATGAGATCTTCATTTTTATGTGGACTATAAATAGCCAAAGCAAAAATATTGGAAAATGCAACAAAAATGACTCAGACCAATATTACGGTTATCAGAGGAAAAAAGAAGAGTGGGGAAGGAATCATTATAAGGAATCATTATAAGGAATCATAATATATATAAGGAATATAAGGAATCATTATAAGGAATCATAATAACATTATCAAATGTTATTTGAAAGATGGTGATACACTTTTTCTGGTGAATGCATTGAGATAATCTTGCATTATTCAAAACACTTAAATTATTTTAAAAAACTATAAAATAACAATGCCTAATATTACAAAGTACAACAATTATATGTTTTAAAATGAATCTATACTACCAAATGGTTCAGTATTACATTTCTGTAATTATACTTGAAGAAAATAATATCAAGATTTTTGAAGAAATATTTAAACATCTGACTGATCCAATCTTGTTCATTGCAACATTATTCACAGTAGTTAAGATGTGGAGCCTACTTAAATAATTATCAATGTATAAATGAATAAAATTTGTATAAAGTAATTAAATGTCCCAAATTGCCAAAGTAATATGATAATATAACAAAGCTATTGTGTGAAGGTAATTCATATAGACAAAGATAAGATAACTAAGATACAATATTAACAAAATAAACAAAATAATATTAGTTATCTTACCACCTACGTAATCTTTTTTTTTGGGGGGGTTGGGTTTTGGTGTCACACCCGGTAGTGCTCAGGGGCTACTCCTGGCTCTATGCTCAGAAATCGCTCCTGGAAAGCTCTGGGAACCATATGGGATGCTGGGATTTGAACCACCGTCCTTCTGCTATCTCTTCAATCCCTTGTTTTCTTTTGATTGCTGCACTCTAGCACTTTTGTCATTATTGTTTGGTTTGGTTTTGGGTCTACACCTAGAGGTACTCAGGGTTTCTTTCTCACTCTATGTTCAGGGATCATCCTGATGGGGTTTGGGGTAACCAACTTGAATGTCAAGGATCAAACTTGAATTTGCTATATGCAAGAGAAACACCATATACAACACTATCACTTCAGTCATGTGTTTCTACTATAAAGTTCTCTTGTAACTTTTGTAAATAATTTTGCAAAATTATTTAATCCTCCTGCTTTTATAACAAGTCAGTATATAAAAATAATTTTAAAGTTTAATAAAAATATATTAATTAAATTCTACTTTTTACTGAAAGTTATTATCACTTATGTTCATATGTAGTTGGTTTTTACCTATTAAATATGAGACTCTTGCTTTCACTTGAGATTTATACCACTAAAAGGAGCACCACTATATGTGTTAATAAACATGAAAGGTTAATATGATTTAATTAACTCATGAGTGTACTTAATAAAGCTTTTTTGTGAAAATAAAATATGTGAGATGGTTTTATTTAAAAATAAAACACTCCTCTCTTACTGATTTTGTCCAACACTACTTGACCCCTGCAATTTCTGTTCAGTTTTAGTGTGCTCTATAAGGGTTACTTTTTTTCTTGCCAGTCCTCATTTAGTCTCATCTTAAAAGACAGTGATCCCTCATTATTCATAGAAAATGTCTTCCAAGATTTCAACACTAGTAGCTGTGTAATTCCAGCAATGGATCCAAACCTAAATACATTGATTTATTTCCTATATAAGCATAACTCTATTACTTAATTTTTTAATTTTGCATGGCAAGAAATAAATAAGCCAGAAAGATAGTATACAGGGTTTAAGATGCTTTCTTTACATGTGACCAGCCCTAGTGTGATTATCAACACTGTCTATGGTATCCTAAGCAAAATCAGGAGTCATTCCTAAGCATAGAGCCAGGACAAACCTATAATTAGTTATGTATTTTATTGTACTATACTTTAGATCATGGTTAACCATGATGGTTCTATCAGTAAGATGAGACTTCTGTTCACTATCATATATTTGATCAAACATTCAATGTATTATTCTTTGCAGGTATCTGGTGCCTTTTCCTTGATGCCTTCCTACTCCATAATTCCAGACATTTTAGTGACCCTTACATCTGATCTCTTCTTCCTCTTTCCAAAAACTCTTCTGCTCTCTGCTTGGGCTACACTTTCCTGTATTAAGGTTTGAAAAATGCTCTCTGGGCAAAAATCTGGAGTACTTGTAAAGCTCACCTATTACATTTCCTCCTTCAGGATCTTAGTTCTTGTGTGTTTATTGTTCTAAAGTTTAAAAGGAGTTGCCTCATATATATTATCAAGTTTTATTTTTGCTGTCCACAGAATGGTAATATATCTTTCTCTGGTAATTATCAGCTCAATGTACGTTTCCAAAGAACTTATAAATAATACAACTTCTTTGTCTCAAATTTAGTAGTTTGTCCCAGACTGGACATCCCACACTAGTGACAAAATAAAATTTTGCTTCAACTGTACTCTATCCACTCACATCTAAATTGCTTTTCTTTAAAAAAAAAAGAAAAAAGAAAAAATTGAAAAGAATTTTCAGAGTCTGGATCAATAGCTGTTTACGGGATGATGCTCTCAAAAAGAAAGGAATGTGAATTGACCATAAAAAAAAACATAGATATCTTTCATTACCTTTCCTATTATTACATAAATACTAAAACATTCCTGGTATTGAGAGGTCACCACTGTTGACTCTCCCCAGTGATAAAAGATAAAACCACTGCACTTATTAACTGGGGAGCTATGATTTTTGCTCAATTATTATCCGTTTTCTGTTATATTCTTTAGGTACCCTCTTTTACTTGTATTTATATTTTGAAACTTTGCCTATTCTTTGAAGACAGGGTTCAGCTCAACAGTTGGTATTCACTTGCAAAGGCAAATTGAACCCAACAAAGAATAACTAACTTATAATTACTCTAAAAGCAGGCAATTTGCCCATAGATAATGGGGAGGAAAAAATGAGCTGAGAAAATCACATAATGAAACTCTTTTTTCTAACCTACAATTCTAGTTAGACTACCATAGGCTACTGATTTATTTGTGACTATAATGTACTTGCTCAGCAGGACTGACAAAGAGAACAAAGGGGAAAAATTGGTAGAGAAAAAGAAGCTGTTATAAAGTAGTCCTAAAACCAGTAATTCTTATACCTTCATATTTTTTTTTTATCATTCAATGGTGCAGCACATTTTTTTTTAGCTTTTTTTTGTACCTATAATTCACCTTCAAGTGGTTGGTTGGATGGATGAAAAAGACTTTGATTTCTTTCTTCTCTGTTAACCATATCACCATCTACTTATTTGATACGTGAAATTTTCAGTTGTATTTTTGTAAACTTCAACAGAGATTTTGATTAGATGAAAATATTTTAAAGAAAAATATAATCTGAAATAAATATTTTAAAGAAGTGATTAATTTCAGTGGAAAAAGGCTATGGATCTACATCATGAAGATCTACTCTAAAACAGTAACAGTAATTATTCTCATATTTTAAAATGTCATGTAAGTACATAATGTCATTTAAGTTGCTTATTAAACTTACTGATGCAATAGTATTTATATTATAATTATCTTTGTTTATTTTATTAATTTTTATAAAATATAACTAAAATATTTGATTTACTAATTTTTTTCTCTAGCTACATTTTCTTTACATTATAAACATCTTACATCTCTACTTCATTCTACCACATGTTTTCTTGTTCCCACACTCATTACAATCTTTTTATTTCCTTGAAATAATACACTTGCCATTTTGCTTTTCTTTTAGCTTGAAATTTTTCCCATTAATCTACTAGCCAGTTCCTAGTCATCTTCCAATTTAAAAATTTACTTGCTTGTAAAATCATTTCCTGATATTTCAATCATAAATAAGGTCTGTTTTTAGTTTCTGTACATATTTTGCTGCAGATATTATTGATATTTGTTTTGTTTGGGGACTGCTTCTGGTAGTAGTCAGGACTTATTCCTGTGTCTAAGCTCAGGAATCAGTCTTGGTATAGTTCCATATGGTAATATGCCAGGAACTGAAACTGTGTCAGATAAATACAAGGCAAGCACCTTACCAACTATATTATTACTTTGGCTCCCAGTTGCTGTATATATTCTTATAGGATGTTATATTGATAATATAATACTACATCACTTTAATATACATCCTACAGATATAATAAAAGCTTTTCATTTCCTTCATATAAAAATTTTATTTGGGACCACACAGGTGGTAGTTAGGATTTCCTCCTGGCTCTGTGCTCAGGCATCATTTCTCACAAAACTTGGCAAACAAATATGGGGCTGGAGCTCTAAGTAGGCCATTTGCACACAAAGGAAGTTCTTTTCCTGCTCTACTATTTCTGTTGCTTTGAAAACTTTGAAGGACAATTTATTTCTTTTTCTTGCTGCCATATGTCCATATCCACTACAATATCTTAATATAATAGGTTTTAATAAATATGTTGCAAATAAATGAATTTCAGGATTCCTTTGAAATATACTTCCACACATGTAAACCTTAACCATGGAGCACATGAAGCTCTAAGAAATATTCTGGTAAAAGAAAAGCATTAATCTGTTTACTTGACTAATCCAGAGTAATTTTGAGGATTCAAATGAGGCATCTGTTTGTAACCAAGCAACTGACTAAAGTGAAAATACTAAATTAATTATACATCTTTGCGAATACAGTACAAGTAAAAAAATTACCTCTTTTCATGCATTCACTTAATGTATTGACTGAATTGATAAGAAAATTTAGTAGGAATTTTTAAATCTACTGAAAGTACCTATTTTACTAAAACTAAAACAGAGATAACTGACTTCAATAGTAACTTCAATATTTCCATTTTCATGTAATGAACTTTTTGTTCTCTGAAGCTAACCAGTATCTTTAATTTTTGTAAATAAATTGACATTATGATAGGCATTACTCCCTGAACATTTTCCCATACACATTAATATACACTGGAAATTTTTTCAGGAACCAAGTCTTGGTCATTATTTCTAGGCTGCCTCATTATAAAACTGTTCAAAACGATGACAATTTTTGTTACTTTGACATTTAAATTTTATCTTTATTCTTAATTTTGATTATTATGCTACTTGTGTGGAGGTTAATCCAGTTCTATCTTAGTTCTCAACAGTGTTCCAACTTTGTACTTTTGGTCTAACACATTTTAATGGTTTGATTTCCCCCCTCCATACTTTCTTTCTCTATGCCTAATACCAAAATCAAGGATAAAATATAATATGGACCATTAAGATTCCCAACAAACCCTCAATTAAAACATTGATATTTCTCAAGCATAAGCTAATGCTCAATTTTTCTCATGCTATTTCAATTTTACTGACAGAACATGATTTAATTATCACCTAGATAAGTTTGAGAAATATTTAGTTTTTTTAAAGTAAACTCATCACTATGTTTCCCACCAAAAATACTTTTAAAAGCAATTTTTAATATCAAATAAGTCATTCAGTTAACCAAAATGTACTCCTTGAGATAAGTAATTTGCCTTGGCTGTTCGTTAAGGTCAAAGTTCAGACAAAGTGTGAAAGTTATTTTTCTTTCTGGAATCAGCAGAGAATTGGGAGTACCAAACAAGCTACAAGTAACAAAGCCATGTAGGTGCTTAGCCACCCTGTCTTCAGGATTGAACCCAGCAATAAGACATCTATCTCTTTCAGATCAGTCTGCATCTGCAACTGGGGAGGAGCAGCAAGCTGCAAAGACCTCCTCCCGAGGAGGATTCTATTCACCATGAAAGAACATCTCAGTCACAACAGGTTTCCCCGAGCAATTTTTCCTTCTCAGTGCAGCAAGAAAGCCCCCTTGTTGCCCTATGCACATTGAGTCTGGGGAAGAGCCTAATAGGCACAGAGTAGAGGACTACAAGTTCATCGAAGACACCACCTTGAGGCACTGGTGATCATCCTGGAACCTGCCCCATCAAAAGGATGTAGGAATCCCCTAGTGGAGTTTACAGCCAGAGGAGTGGTCCCAGAGGCCAGTGCCAAATTCAGTATAATGATTGCCAGGGGGGCCTGGATAAAATGGTAGTGGCAGCTGTTGGTTTGGTTTCCAGTAGTTGCTTTTTCCAGATTCTCTTCAAATGTATATATTTTTTTCCTTTTCTTGTGGGAAGCTCAGTAAAATGTGGAGCAAGGGAGGTAGACTTGAGTAAACTGTGCTCCTAACTCTGATAGATTCTCTGGGCCAGCAGCACTAGGGGAAATACCTGGTTTGGTGAAGTCTAGTGAAGTTGGCCATGAACCTACAAGGAACAGACATATGCATCTATCAGCCCTGGAGGCAGCTATAAGTCAAACCTTTTGTTCATCAACAAGTCTAGACCCCCCACCTTATTTCTTGGAAGAAGTTAACTCAGACTGGAGGAGGGAAATTCTTTGCAGGAATGAAAACACAGTCAACTCTTGGTACAGTCGCTTTTCTCTCACAGAAAATAATTTCAAGAAGAGGCGACATAGTGAAACAAGATAGTTATTATTGAATAAAATGTATTTAGAAATATGTGAGAGAAATAAGGGAAGAAAATATGTATTCAAGAGAAAACACAAGCTTGAAGAGGAATCAAACAAACAAGTAAGCAAAATATATGTTCAAAAGAGTTCATGGGCCTGTAAGAAGGTTACTTACTGATTACTTAAGGAGAAGTGCATCAAGCATTATAATATTCACATAGTACATAAAAAACACAATTCATTGTAATATGGGATATGTTTAATCATGGCATGTGCTTGGAAATAGTCTTTCTCCCAATATAAACTTTTTTCTTCTACCAACATAAAATAAATATGACTGTTTATTTGAATAATAGTAAAGCATCCTCTATTACTCAAGTAAACTGTTTAGATGTAATGATTTATGATTGCCACTCAACACCATTAAAGAGGATTTCAACTGACCATCAGCTGTGGCTTTTGAGACCAAACCCACCAGAAGCATCTGTAGAAGCTGCATGATTGGAGGTGAGCTGGAAGCAGCCAAGGATGGTGGAGCTAGAGGAGCCTGGCCACTCAGCTTTGCAGCTGTGTGCATCTTCTAGCCAATGAACTCCACCATAACATGTAGAAAAAAACACACAACAAAAGTGACAATGGGGAAACAATGAAGGCCAACACCACGCATAGAGAATGAAGATGGAAGCTCTGATGATCCAAAAAGTGTTAGGGCTAATTAGGGGTTGCCCTAATTTGCCTATCAGAGAAAGTGTTTAGAAAAGAAATATGAAGGATCCTCATAGAACTTAAAGAAAGCATAAATAAAGCTGAATGGAACTAAGATAAGAATCAAGATATATATATATATATATATGAAGAGAGAAATCAGAAAACTCCAAATTGAAAAAACATGTCTGAAAAACTGGTAGACAAAGTGAAAACCTCAATGGAAAGTCTATCCAACAAAGTAATAGCAGCTGAGGATAGAATCAGTAAACTGAGCTAAAAGATTAGATGAAAACAATGAGAGGCATAACTCCATACAACAGAAGAGATAACAACAAAGCCTTAAAGCAAATGATCATTCAATGAAAAAAGTACACAAAGAATGTGAAGAGATGAAAATAGGAGTCTTTGATAAACTCAACAGAAATAACTTAAGAATCATTGTAGTCCCAGAGACCCAGGAAGAAAAATACCCCAGGAAGAATAAACAGTCAAGGACATCATTTTAGAGAAACTCCCAGAATTAAATACTGCATGCAACCAAATCATGGATGCCCAAAGAGCACCAAATAAAAGAGATCAAAAGAAAAAGCACCCCAAGGCACATACTAGTCACAATGATGAATCCCATAGATAGGGATAGAATACTGAAAGCAACAAAATCAAAAAGGGAAATTACAATCAACAGATCATCCTTAAGATTTCTAGCAGACTTGCCACAAGAAACCAACCAGAAGGCAGTGGTGGGATATGTTAAATAAAATATTAATTATAAGAGGCTTAGAAGTGTAGATGGATGGAGGTTGAAGCCTTTCTTAGCCCAGCCCAGCGCCTGCAGTCCCTACAGTCTGGGGGGCCGCTAGGCGAAGGGTGACAGCGAAGAAATAATCCACAGGTAGTCAGATGAAGTTTCAGGAAACATCCAGCTTTATTACAAGGCCCAACTGTCATGTGCATATTCCTCACATGGCCTCTAAGCTAAGAAGCCTCTCTGCATCCCACCTGTTTTTTATTTTCCTTGCTGCCTATGGCTCTCACCCCTCCCCCCAGGCCATTTTTAATTACCAACCACAGACCCCTCTCAGCTGTGGGAGGGTCTCACCATCAAGGTAAGATTAGCATTTGGCTTTGGGGAGGGGTAACATCTCCCCCTTCCTTGTTTTAAATAACAAAAAAAGAAAGGTTAACTTTTGTTTTCCTGAAGATATAGTCACAAAACTCAACCAAGTAAATGCTTCATCTAGAATACTGAATCCAGCCTGACTCAATTTCAGGTTTGAAAAAGTATACAAGCTTCTCAGATAATCAACATCTCAGAAACTTTACAGTTTACAAATTTACAAACACAGCCTTAAAAGAAAAACTGAAAGGTCTACTTTAAGCAAGACAAACCAACAGATCACACCAAACTTCTACACAAAGATGACTGTAAATCCCATGACAATTATCTCTTTCAATGTCAATGGACTAAATGCACCAGTTAAGAGATACAGAGTGGCAAAATGGATCAAAAAGCTGAATCCAACATTCTGCTGCCTACAAGAAATACATCTGAATAATCAGAACAAATATAGACCCAAAATCAAAGGCTTGGGAAAATCGTCCAAGCAAACAACTCCCTTAGAATGAGGGAAGTGGCCATATTAATATCAGATGACACAAACTTTAGACTAAGAAAAGTTATAAAGGACAAATATAGACATTTCATAATAATCAAGAGATGTGTACAAAAGGAAGAAATCACACTGCTAAACACAAACACACCCAATGAGGGCCAGCAAAATATTTAATACAATTGTTGACAAATCTGAAAGCAGACATCAATAGCAACACAATAATAGTAGGAGACATCAATTCTGCAATGTCACCCCTTGATAAGTCTACAAGGCTGAAACCCAACAGGAATATACTAAAAAAATGGAAGAAAAAGAGAAATGGAAGAAAGTGGACTCTATATATACATATATTTATGTATGTATGTATATAAACATATATACATACACAGCATTCCATCCCCAGAAAAAAATGGATATACATTTTCCACAATGCACATGGATCATTTTCCCATTTTTCTAGATAGACCACATGCTAGTCCATAAAACATATCTCCATAAAATCAAGAGGATAGATATGGTACAGACTACCTACCAGATCACAATGCACTGAAATTAGAAGTGAATTACAAAGGGACACAGAAGAAAAACTTTAACACCTGGAAATTAAACAGCTCACTACTGAACAACCAGTGGGCCAGAGATTAAATCAAAGAGGAAATCAAAAGATTCATGGAAACAAATGCCAATAAAGATGCAAATTATCAGAATTTATGGGACACAGCAAAAGGGTACTAAGAGGAATTTTTTTTTTTTTTTGGTTTTTGGGTCATACCCAGTGACATTCAGGGGTTACTCCTGGCTATGCTCTCAGAAATCATTCCTGGCTGGGGTGACCATATGGGACGCCAGGGGATCGAACCGCGGTCCATCCTAGGCTAGCACTGGCAAGGCAGACACCTTACCTCTAGTGCTATTGCCCTGGCCCCCAAGAAGAAAATTTATAGCTTTGCAAGCTATATAAGGAAGGTGGAAGGTGCCTATATAAAAAGCTTTTTTTTATAAAATATTTATAAAATTAGAAAATGATCAACAAAAGGAAGAAAAAATAAATAGATAGAAGGAAATAACAAACCTTAGAGCAGAAATCAATGAAATGGAAATTCAAAAAACAATTTAAAAATTCAACATAAGTAAAAGTTGGTTCTTTGAAAGATTAAACAGGATTAATAAACCACTAGCAAAACTCACAAAGAAACAGAGAAAATCTTAATAAACTGGTTAAGAAATGAAAGGGTTAGATCATTGCAGATACTTTATAGATACAAAGGATAATAACGAACTACTTTGAGAAACTTTATGCCAAGAAACATGAGAACCTGGAAGAAATGGGTAAATTCTTGAACTATTAAAATCTTCCACAGTTAAACCAGGATGATCTAGCACATCTAAATAGACCCATCACTACTGAGAAATTAAAATGGTATTCAAAAGTCTTCCCAAAAACAAAAGTCCAGGCCCTGATAGATTCAGTAATGAATTGTTTTAAACCTTTACAGAGGAACTACTACCAATGCTTTTCAGGCTCTTTCATGAAATTTAAGAATCGGAAACACTCCCAAATAGTTTTATGAAGGTAACATCACCCTGATACTAAAACCACACAGAGATTTTGCAAGAAAAGAAAACTACAGACCAATATTCCCTATGAACAGAGATGCAAAGATCCTCAACAAAATCCTGGGAAATAGGATCCAAAGCCTCATCAAGAAGCTTATATACTACAACCAAGTAGTTTCTATTCAACGACTGCAAGGATGGTTTAAGATATATAAATCAATCAACATAATACACCATATTAACAAAAATAAAAATACAAACTATTAGATAGAAGCAGAGAAAGCATTCAAGAAGGTCTGACTTCTTGATAAAAATTCTCCTCTAAATGGGAATGGAAGGTACTTTTCTCAATATAGTCAAGTCCATCTACTACAAGTCAATGGCAAATATTATTCTCTGTGGAGATAAACTAAATCCTTTCCTCTAAAATCTGGTACAAGACAAGGCTGCCCTCTCTCACCACTCCTATTCAGCATAGTGCTGGAAATTCTTGCCATAGTGACTAGACAATAAAAATATATCAAGGGCTCCTGAATAAGAAAGTAATAAGTGAAGATCTCATTGTTTGCAGATGACATACTATATATATATAAATATATATATAAACATATATATATATAAACCCTAAAGACTCTACCAAAATTTTTCTAAAAACAATAGATTCATATAACAAAGTGGCAACTACAAAATTACCATGTAAAAATCAATGGCCTTCTTATACAACAAATAATGATAGAGAAGTAATGGAATTAAAAATATAATCCCATTCACACAAACTCAAATACCTTGAAGTCAACTTAACTAAAGAGGTTAAGACCTATACAAAGAAAACTACAAAACCCTACTTCAAGAAATAAAGGAGGACACAAGGAAATGGAGACACATACCCTGCTCATGGATTGGGAGTAATAACGTCATTAAAATGGCAATACTCCCAAAGCACTGTACAGATTTAATGTGATCTCTCTAAAGATACCAATGACATTCTTCAAAGATTGGATCTGACACTCTTGAAATTCATTTGGAACAATAAACACCCAAAAATATCTAGAGCAACCCTTAGCAAAAGGAATATGTGAGACAGCACTTTCCCCAACTTTAATTTGTATTACAAAGCAACAGGCATAAAAAAGCATGGTATGAGAATAAACACAGACCTTTAGATCAATGGAATATACTTGACTATTCAGAGAATGTTCCCCAGATCTACAATCAATTAATCTTTGATAAAGGGTCAAGAAATGCAAAATTGAGCAAGGAAAGCATCTTCAACAAGTGGTTTTGGCACAATTGGTCGGCTGGACCTCATTTAACTCAGACCTCCATCTAACACCATGCACAAAGATCAAATCCAAAAGGATTATAAACCTTGAAATTAGACCCAAAACCATAAGGTATATAGAACAACATGTGTGTAAAACACTCCATAATATTGAGTCTAAATGCATCTTCAAGGAAAAAACGTCACTCTCCAAACAATTGGAATAGAGATAAACAAATGGGACTATATTAAGATGAGAAGCTTCTGTACCTCAAAGGAAATAGTGATGAGGATACAAAAGCCACCCACAAAATGGGAGAAACTATAGATAAGGGTATAATATCTAAGATATACAAGGTACTGACAAAATTTAACAAGAAAAAAAATCTAACACCTTCAAAAATGGGGAGAAAAAATGAGAAACATTTCTTCAAAGAAGAAATATAAATGGCCAAAAGGCACATGAAAAAGTGCTCTACATCACTAATCATTAGGAGATGCAAATCAAAACAATGAGGTACCATCTCCTATCACAAAGACTGGAACACATCACAAAGAACAAGAACAATCTGTGCTGGCGGGGATAGGGAGAGAAAGGAACTTTCTTTCATGTCTGGTAGGAATGCCGTTTAGTCCAGTCCTTATGAAAAACAATATGGAGATTCCTCAAAAATTTGAAAAATTCAGTACCCATATATAATACTGCTATATCACTCTTAGGGATATACCATAGGAACACTATAACACAATAGAAAAATGCTTAATGCACACCTATATTCATTGCAGAACTTTTTACAACAGCTAGATTCTAGAAATAACCATGATGCCATTCAACATATGAATGGCTAAAAAAAACCTATGGTAATATACACAATGGACTATTATGCAGACATCAGGAAAGATGAAGTCATAAAATTTTCCTCTACATGGATGGACATGGAAACTATTATGTTGAGTGAAGTAAGCCAGAGAGAGAGAGATAGACACAGAATAGTCTCACTGATCTATGAGATTTAAATTAAAAGACATTACTGTATTACTTCCCAGACAAAATAGAGATGAGGTCTGGAAGCACCAGCTCACAACAGAATCTCACCACAAAAAGTGGTGAGTGCAGTTTGAGAAATAACTACATTAATAGCATCATGATAATGTTAATAAGTGAGAGAAGTAGAATGCCTTTCTCAAATACAGGTGGGGGCAGGAGTGAGATGGTGGACAATGGTGGTGGGAATGTTGCACTGGTGAAGGTGGGTGTTCTTTTATGACTGAAATCCAATTACAAACATTTTTGTGTTCATAGTGCTTAAATAAAGATATTATTTAAAAAAAATAAATAAATGGATAGGAGGAAAGGATAGGAGAAGAGGGGACAGAAATGTAGTGGAGGGAGTGGAGGAACAGAGAACATGTACTCAGATAGTTGGGTGTGTTGCTGAAACATTATGTGCCTAAAACTTTATTATCAGCAGTATTGTAAATTATGTGTTCTAAATAAATATATAATATATATAATGATTAGAACACACTTATAAAATAATACAAGTGACAAAAATCTTAATTATAATCATTACTGTAACACAGTTCTTTTAAAGTTTAAGTAATTCCTATAACTTAAACTTATTTAAGCAATCAATATAGTGAATGCCACTCAAACAGAACATCACTGCTTCTTATTAAGTTTATAATCTGAGTCTGGAATGATAATACAGCTATGATGTGAATATAGCTGACTCTGCTTTGTTTCCTGTCAGTTTATATGGTCTAGAAGCCCCACCAGGAGTGGGACTCCTGGGCATAGAACAGGAAGTAAGTCCTGATCACAACTGAAGGTGACTTCAAACAAAAGTAACAATAAAGAGAAAGAGCATAATTTACCTTCCTATCTTCATTAAGATGAAGAAAGTGTCTAGTACAATATTTCACCCAAGTACTATAGCTATTGGAGATCAAACATTAATGATTATTCTTACATTAACTTCAAATATTCAGTGTGTACATGGCATTTAGTCAAATATGGGTTTAATTATTTCATTGCTCCAGTAAAAATAGCCTTTTGCTTAAGCTATACTGGCAAAGATATGTGCATTAGTTACAAATTCTAAACATCACAAGACAGCGAGAACTATCATTCTTTTTTTTCTTTTTTTTTTAATTTTTATTTTGATCATAATGGCTTACATATCTTTCACAGTAGTATTTTGGGTACATATTAACATTGAATCAGGGAATACCCATCACCAAATTTGTTCTCCCCCCATCCCCGTTCCCTTTCTGCAACCCATATCCCCCACTATCACCTCCCGGGCTGCTAAAGTAGGTGGTCCCCTCTTTGTCTAGCTTACTATTAGTGATCATATATCTGTTTGGTCCTGGTACCCTCCCTTGTTTCTCCCTCTGTTTGAGAGGCTGAGCTAGATATATCGAGTTATGTGGTTTTGTTTGAGGGAAAGAAAAACAATAGAATGGGGTAAAAAATAAGAAAAAATATCAAATAAAAAAAATCAAATATGCTGAAAGTTGGCAGAGTCCTTCTAGAGGCTTTCAACCTTAATTTGAGAGAGGACATGAAAAATATAATTGAAACACCACAACAATACAGAAAGAAATGTCAAATTAAATATCCAGTGAGCATTACTGCAATAAAGACAAGCACCACATAATATTCTCGGTTCTGAAATCAAATCATGCCAGAGTGCAAAAAGAAAGAGAAATATAAGATAAAATAAAATAAAATAAAAAGGGAGACATCAACTTCAATATCTGCACCAAAATAAGGATGTCAAAAAATCGATCAATCAATAAATATATATGTGGAAAATTGATTATGTTGCGCTTTTTTTCTTTTTCCCACTGCATAGGCACAGTAACTATTGGGGATATTATAGAAGGAATTACCTTGGCCTAGGAGATACAGGGTTTCTCAACCTCTGAAGTATACTGTCATGGGATTAATTATAGACTCCTTGCATGATCATTTAGTCTCCCCTCGGCGCTTTTGTGGTGTACGGAAGACTTCTGCTTCGTCATGGATAGTAAACTAGACCTCTGTATCTAGAGATCTTGGTGACTGTGCAGCTCAAGGAATGGAGCTTATGATGAAGGCTTTCTTTGTGGTTCTAGAAGTAGAACTATCATTCTAAAAGTACAGCTCTGTGCCCAGTTATGAAGTGGTGCAGAAATATGCTTTAGAAACAATAAGCAACATTATAGACTATGATTTTAAAAAGGTTTATATGCACAAACTCCTTGGGCAAATCACCTAGTGGTAATTAATTCCCCAAGTAACATTACTGGAGCATAACTAAAAAATGAAAAATCTTGTTTAGTGCTATGCTCTGTTTAAGAATCAGGTGCTAATTCCAATTGTAAGTCAGTAATAAACTTTTGAGTTATGAAAAATAAAGTATTTCTATTATTTTCACCAACAATAAATATGTCCTGAATTTATCAGTAAATAAGCAGTGATAACTGTTCTGAGAGACCTCTAGTTAGAAGTTGTTTTTATTCATCTATAATACCTTCTACCTCTTTATATTGATTAAAAGCCAAAAAAGGACTACAGAGTTTATAGTATCATATGTCATGAACTAAGTATATATATATAACAATATGATGTCACAAGAGATTTGGAGAGATACTATCATATTTCAAAATTAGTTTATTATCAGAAGATGATTACACATGGGAAGTGCTTTGAAAATCAACTTTTCATATTTATACAGAAATGATATGCCTTATGCATATTTTATGACTTAGAGAATTCAATTAGAAAAAGTCAGTATTGAAATCTAAACTTCCTTTAGGAACATTATCATTATCTGCAGATAGTAACTAAAGGTAACATGATAATTATGTCTAAATCAAGGATTTATTCTAACTGTGATAATTGATTTTATTTTGTTAAACATACAAACTATGAGATAAGTGACTACCTAAGTCATAATGGATGTATATAAGGTTGGAGAGGCAGTATATAAGATAGTAATAGGAAAGAGAACATAGTACAAAAAAATTTTTATTGATGTATCTCAGATTTGGTATTTTTAACATGAATCTGCTCAAAGAGGAGTGATGCCATCTAATATACTGAGATTCATTATTGCTGTATTCTAGTTTCTGTACCAAGAGGACTTTCAGGACATATATTATTTTTTACATCTCTTAATAGCAGAGCCAAATTCCTATAAAATTTAGGAATAACAACAGAAAAAGACCATTTATTTTTTGTTAAGTAAATTTTGTTGTAGTTTAGGTGACATGTTTACACTAATATTTACATTTGTGCTTTTAGTTTGAATAGTTACTTTTCACTTACCAACACTGAGAACCCAAAGCCTCTGATATTGTCCTAGTGTCACTTCTTTTGTTCCTCCCATTCTTTCTCCACATCTACACCCAACTTAGTCACCTCAAGTTCTGCATTTAAAGACCTAATGTTTCTTAACATTGGATTATGTCCATCCCCTTGCTACATTCCATTTTTGAACATATGTAACTGAAACAATTTGATGATAGTCCTTCCACTGCCATATTTCAGCTAACGACTCAAAATCCATTCATGGTGTAGCAAAAGGTAAGGTATCAACTTTTCTTAAAGCTTAATAGTGTTTATTTGTGCATACTTAATATAATTCTGTTATTCACTCATCAGACAGTAGGTAATTGTATTATTTATATGTGTTGGCTATTGTATATGGAGCTACAATGAACATAGATGTGCATATACCTTTTAAATAACGGTTCTGTATTCTTATTTTATGTGCCAAGGAGGAGACTTGTTGGATTATATGGAAGTTTTATTTTTTAAGTCTTAGAGAAGTCTCCTTCCCAAAAATTAGTATGTGGTAAACAGCATGAACTATGTAAACTATGCTGGTAAACTACTATATTTTTACCATAAAAGGTGCACCAGATGACATCCACAACAACAGAGTGATGGCTCCTTTCTCAACACATCCCTGTTAACACATCCCTGTTCAGTAACTTATGATTTGTTTTTGTATGTTTTGTTGTTGTTGTTTTGATTTGTATATGCTTGATGATAAAATATGATGAACATTTTTCATATACCTATTGGTGCCCATTCTTGCTTTCTTTTCCTTTTTATGGGTTTCTTTATATTTTGTACTCCATAATTATGACTACATATCAATATTTTTTGCCTTCTCTTCCTCCTCTCTCTTCTCCTCCTGCTCATCTTTCATTTTCCTCTTCCTTTGAATTCTTTTTTTTGTTTTGTTTATTTTAGTACACAAGGAGCTAGGAGAGTGGCTCCACACACATATGTGTTTTGGTAACAATTTGGGGGAACTGCTCTCAGAATTGAGCTGGTGTCTTAACTGTGTTTATGTGGATGTTGTGGTTTTATGGTTCCAGTGCCCTATAGCTGTTGTACCTCTGAAGTCTAGCTTGTTTGTGTTCTGAAGCAGGATCACTATCTCTGTGATTTGCTATAGTCCAACCAGCCTGGCCAGCATCTAGGAATTGTGGTCACAAATACCCTGTCATCATAGTTTAGCAAGCTGATCTCTACAGCTACTGGGAAGGTATCCAGGCTGCAATTGTAGAGCCAAATTCAGTCCTTCTGGATAGCAACCTGTGGTGTGAAACTGTAATAGTCCTTTGTCACCAAATTGGGTGAGTCTTTGCAACTAACATATGGACTGATTCATGCATGTCCCCATATGCCTGATTTACATTTAAGAACATCTTAAAGATTACCACAAGGACACAGTTTCTATTATCATGTAACATATTTGTGTTGGATTTGAAAGGAACTGTTATATTGTCCATGCACTGATTTTATGACTGACACAGAAGCCCTATCACCTGTCCAATAATCTTGGCAGAAACTATTAAAGAGTTCAAGTTTGTGTGTAGCCAAGGATGACTCTGAACCAGATTTTCTTCAACCTTGGTAACTGGCTTCAAAGTATAAATGTCCTCAATTGCCGGAGTACTTAGATCTCAATGAGAGGTTGAATTTCTCTGTTCTAAGAATTAATCTGCCTTTCCATAATCAAAATGAAGGTCCCTTTGATTACTTTCAAATCAGGAAACAAAGAATCAGTTCAAGTCAGCTCAGAATCTGCAGATCCAGTAGACCATTTTTTTTTAGTTTGAACTAAAAAAAACCCCATCAGAGTTGAGCCAGAGTGGGTTAGCAAGTTCACTTGTACGCCCACATACTGGCAAGCATGAGGAGACTAAATTAATACATTTGTCTGTGAACAGTTAGATTAAGTAAACTTCTTGCTAAATAGCAGAACAGGTTGGACTCTACTGTGTAGAAAAGGGGAAACAGCAGTTTTTTAGAGCTAAAGCTCTAGTCTATCCAGATAGAGGTTGATCTGATGCAGGACAATTACCTCCCAAACTAGAGCAATGGTAAATCCCTGCTATGCCAGCTCCAAGTCTGGCCAACAGTAGCTAACAACCTGCCACTGTTCTGAGTTTATCCCACCTATTCCAGATACTCCTTAATGTCACCCATGCTAGCCTACTCTTCAAAGCCTCATCTTGATCTTCCAGGTCATATATAATGATCTGCTGATGGTTCAATTCTGCCTCTTTATAAATACTCCACTGTTACACACTCTCAACAGTTGCCTGGATTATCCTTCAAAACCTTTTTTACCAAACAAAAACAGAAAAAAAAACCTTTTTTACCCAGAAATTTTTGTTGTTCTTCTATTTTAGGCACTTTCTACCTTGACCCTTCTCTGCATCTGGATGGGTATCTAGACTAGTGGAGTTCCCAACAGAAACATAAATAAGGGTCTAGCCATAGCTTCTCTCCCTTTATATGACTTGCTGGAGGTGGGAGTGGAGACTGTTAACAGTGTTCCCCTTCATGTGAACTTAATATGTATTTTGATTTAAATGGATTCTTGAGAGAAAATTTATAATATTTAAACTAATCTTTTGTTGAAAAAAATCAGCAGATCAAGTAAACTGACCTAAAAAGCATCAGTATAATTCATTGAGTGTGAAAATATCAGGTTCCTGGTTATTGAAAATGAACAATTCAGTGACCTTAGACCTATTCCATATCCCAAAATAAAATAGCCACTATAGGAGGCATTCCAGTCTTAATCTTAGTCTTCTGAAATTTTGTAAATGTTAGATTTATGTAGATGTATGCTTTTATGTTTTTATTACTATAATTTGACTCAAATCTATAATTAGCTGTATATAATTATATATATATAGCTATATATAATTTCCCCCAAAATTCCCTTGACTACTATTTCTGTTAAATAACACTAGTCTAGAAATTCTCAACTTAATTACTTATTTTTTTATGTTCATAGTTTCTTGTTATAGTCAAGTTCATACATGTTTTATAGACAACACATGTTAACATATTATCACATAAAATGTATGTACTATTACAGATACATTGTGTAATAGCAAACTATAACTTATATACACTAACACATAAACATATATCACATATACTACATATATGAAATACATGGAAACAAAAGTATTATCTTGTTAACTCTACAACATAAAGCAATGAATCAGAAAATGTTTTGTACCTGGAAGATAATTTTAACAGACAGAATAAGTGAATAAAAGATAAAATCAGCACTCAAAAATTAATTTTAGATGTAATGGTATTTCTGAGAGATTTTAATTGTTAATATTTTTATGAATATATCATACTTTTTAAGGGGGATTTGGGCCACACCTGGTAATGGTCAGGGGTTACTCCTAGTTATAAACTCAGAAATCGCTCCTGGTTTGGGGGACCATATGGGATGCCGGGGATCGAACGTCCTGGGTCATGCATGTGCAAGGCAAGCACCCTACCTCTGCACTATAGCTCCAGCCCCTGAACATATCATAGTTTAAAAAAGCACTGATGAATGGTTTATGTGTCTTCAAGCATGAACATTTTAAGACTTTAATTTTATTTTTGTTATTTTTTTAAGTTACTCTCCACAGTTATTAAGATGTACTACTGGCTCTGCTCTCCAGAATCACACATAGCAGGATTCAGGAAACCTTTCGGCCAGGATGCCAGGAACTGAACCCAGCCCTGCTGCAAGTAAGGCAGAGTGCTATCAGCTATACTATTATTCCAGTATTTAAACAATATTTTTTATAAAAGAAAAAATTCTAGGATCAAGGTATGATTGCCAAATAATTTAAATATATGCTTAAAAATATCCTCTGTGAAATAGGCATTAATAAAATAGGATAGCATTGTCAAATAGCAAAGCAGGCATTTTGAAAGTAAATGCATAGTGAAAGTTTAAAATTAATATTAATTGCGGGATTGGAGAGATAACATGGAAGTTGGGCATTTGCCTTGCATGCAGAAGGACAGTTGATCGAATTCTGGCATTCCATATGGTTCCCCGAGCCTGCCAGGAGCGATTTTTGAACATAGAGCCAGGAGTAACCCTTGAGAGCTGGCGGGTGTGACCCAAAAAACAAATAAATAAATAAACAAAATAATAATATTAATTGCATCTTAGTATAAAACAAGCTGAATTTATAATAATAAATATGGGCCTACTTTTCTCTATAGATAAAATATATATTATTTCTGTTTTAAAATAACTTTCATTATGGTTAATCATTTCCATAAAGGTAAAATGATAAAGTCTTAGGATATAACTTTTATCAATGCTCCTATAAACATAGGAATTTATCAATAGCTTTGGAATTTATATATTTACATAACAGGAGACAAAAGGGTAGTAGAAACATAGCAACATACTACTCTGATTTTATCTTCTCATTAAGAAAATGAAGAAAACTATACACAAATGATGTGTTTCTCAGAGTTGACTCATCTTCACGTTAATAGAAAAGTATTTCAATTTTACTGGTGTGCATTACAGACTGGGTATGTCCTAACTCCCTGCAATTTCAGAAAGTCATTAGAATTTAATATTGCTGTCTATTGCATTTATAGTCTGAATATTTTAATACATAGGAGGAAATTATTCTGCAGGAGAAAATGCTTGAAAATGCTGTATTTAATTAATACTCAAGGGAAGCTATGAAAAAGAAAAAAACACTGTAGTTGTCACATACTAATTTTAAACACTGTTTACCAGATTCACTTGCATGTACTTCTCTAGCCTCCCACTCAGCAGTTTGATAATAGCTGAACAATTCCATGCAGAACACATCATCGGATCTAGAATTCAGAGTGAGTAATCGGATATAAAGGATAGAGAAAAAGCTGAATTTTAATGCAGTTAAATTCTAAAGCTTAGGTCAAACCCTCACTTATAAACACCTGTCCATATCTAACCAGGTGCAAAGGAGACTGCATGCTTACAATGGCATTTCAGCTATTTATATCCTTACAAAGCCGTGATCTATGTGGTTAATATGATACCGTGTATTCCAAACATTTTTAGCCAAATTCATCTTAGAAATGGTTTGTACTCTTTTTCTAAATGAGATGAAATTTCTATTAAAAAATAGAATGAAATAATGAGTTCTTTTTAAAATCCCATAATGGCAGTATAAGCAGAAACTATTTCCGACCTGAATTGATTGTTTTCTTATGAGAAACATTGATCTCTATCTAACATTGGACTATACCAATGCACTTGTAAACTCATATAAAAAGAGAAAAAAAAAAAACCTAACTGATTGGCTAAATGCCCTGAATAATTTTATCTTATATGGTCCTCAAAGTATTCTAAGAGGTAATCTTTAAACTTATTTGTCCATGAAAATTCTTAGAAAAGCAATTTGCTAACAAGAGTCTTAAATTGTCTGTGATATTTCTACTCATCACATTTTGTGCAACAGACTCAAGCTTATTGGATACAACTGTAATTAACCTTATTTATCTTCCAAGTTTGACAGCCAACTCTGCACTCTTGCAGAACTTCAGAAGTGACATTATGTGGAAATAGTGTCATTACAGACATAACTGGTAAATATAAATTTAGACTAGTTTAGGACAGTCCAAGTCAATCTGACTAGTGTCAGATTATAAAAACAAACAGTGACAAACACATATAGGACCACATAAAGATAGTGGTATATAATAGAATTCATACCTCTGCAGGCCAATGACTGCCAAGGATGGCTGTCAATCATTACAGACTAGAAAAAGATGAAGAAAAATGTGCCGAGGGTCTTCAAACAGCATGATCTCGCTGTCATTCGGATTTTAGACTAAAAGACTGAGAGACTGAACTGAGACTGTACAGTGGTTAGGGTGCTTTCTTTGCACAGTCCCTGGAATCCCATTTGGTAGCCCAAGTCTGCCAAGAGTGATTCCAGAGTGCAGAGAAAGAAATAACCCTGAGAACTGCTGGGAGTAGCCCCCAAACAAACCAAGATGGAAGCAGTAAGTTTCTACTTTCTGGTGGTAATTCATTAGCACATTCGTTTTTATTTTTTTTAAAGAGGTGAGGTTAATATTTCTATTGCCTTTTTTTTAACTTTATTTATCGATTGATTGATTGATTTTTGGGCCACATCCAGTAGTGCTCAGGGGTTACTCCTGACTCTGCACTCGGAAATCACCCTTGGCAGGCTGGGGGACCATATGGGATGTCGGGAATCAAACAGGTCTTTCCCAGGTCAGCCGCATGCAAAGCTAATAGCCTACGGAAATGCTATTTCTCCAGCCACTAAAATTCTAAGGTAATCAATATACCTGGAAAATTTATACTTACTGAAAGACTTTTTAGACCTATTCATGCCATCCTTTTATTTTGCTTTCATTCATGTTTAATTATAATGTCACAATTTTTTTCACAAAAAAATATTGCTTTTTTAAAATCACACTTTAAATCTTTGTGTTCCATTTGTTAGAATTTTAAGCAACTTTGCTTTTGTCTGTTGTCTTTTGTATTTTTTTTTACATTTTGAAAACATTTCCATCATTACAAGAGTTGAATAAAAAGGTGTACAATGAAAGATCTTTTAAAATTATGGCTTCAGTATCCCAGGAGAACTAGAAATGTTTCTGACTTACATATCTCTTACTGGAATCAAAGAAAGATTTGAAATTCAACCAGATGATCTCTCAGAACTGACTGTTTTGATTCTTTAGTCTTCTCTAAATGCAGGCAGCAAGTAGCATAAGGAGGAGCAGTTTGTGTGGAAGCTTATACCATAATAGCTAAAATAATTTACAATAGCTGATCTAAGTGCAAAAATTGAACCCTTTGGGCTTGCTAATTCTTTTCAGCTTGTTTGTGACCTGCCCTTTTTTTGCTCTTTTATGGTAACAAAGATGAACAGGGTCACATGCTGTCGTCTGAGCATCTTGTCAGGTAGCCTAATATGAAGAGGCTTGGCCAGCATGCTAGTGACAGCATGATGACTCTGCTGAAGTGCCATCTGTTCTCTGAGACCCAGAATCCTGACTGGAATCAAGTCTCAGTGCCCAAGTTAGGGACAGTACAAGTCCCACATTTATAGTGACAATATTTTTTATCCAAAAATGAGGACACAGAGCATGACAGCTACTATACCTATGGGAACAGTGACACAGGATATTTAAATCCAAGAGTGCCCTAGAAAACTGAGATAGTTCTCAGTCTAAAGTTGACTAATATGCTGGATGCCATAGAAATTGTGAGAGGAAAAGTAAAATATAAGTTCTTCCTTATACAATTCAAAATGTTTTAAAACATTTTGTTTTATTTTTAATATCTTCATTTAAGCATCATGATTACAAACATGTTTTTAGTTGAGTTTCAGTCATAAAAAGTACACCCCCTTTACCAGTTCAACTTTCTGACACCAGTGCCCCCATCTCCCTCCACCCCATTTTTTGCCTGTCTGAAAGACGGGCATTCTATTTCTCTTATTCACTACCATTGTCAACATAGTGTAGTTATTTCTCTAACTGCACTCACCACTCTTTGTGGTAAGCTTCATATTGTGAGCTGAGGCCACATCTCTATTGTCTCTGGATATTATAATCATACTGTCTTTTATTTTTCTTAAATCCCCTAGATGAGTAAGTTTTTCTTTATCTTTCTCTCTCCCTCTGACTTATTTCACTCAGCAGAATAGTTTTCATGTCCATCCACATATAAGAAAATTTCATGACTACATTTTTCCCGATGGCTGCATAATGTATCATGATATATGTATCACAATTTCTTTAGCCACTCATCTGTTGTCAGGCATCTTGGTTGTTTCCAGATTTTGACTATTGTAAGTAGAATAATTTTAAAATGAATCATGTGTTTAAAATTTGATCTCAACTGTCAAAAACATTACATTATGTTTTAACTACTATATATTATACAATTGTATGTCATAGAAGTCTCTATATTTTCTTTGGAAGTATGAAAAATTGAATACAAGACCTTAAATACATATAAAGTTGAATACATATAAAACAAGTGCTTTACTTCTGAATCATATATGTAGGTCAGAACCATTTTAAAATAATATATGAATGACTTAAAACTTACTGTTTAAAACTTTATATATAATGTCAGCATTGATATATATTTTTTGGTTTTTGGGTCACACCTGGTGGTGCTCAGGGGTTACTCCTGGCTGGCTGCTCAGAAATAGCTCCTGGCAGGCATGGGGGACCATATGGGACACCGGGATTTGAACCAACCACCTTTGATCCTGGATCAGCTGCTTGCAAGGCAAACACCGCTGTGTTATCTCTCCGGGCCCAGCATTGATATTTTTAAAGTTAATTTGTAACTCAGATTCATGATAGTATTGATATCTGTTATCATCAACTGAGTATGTCCTATTTACCTACTCACTAAGGTAACATGTTTTGTTCTATATATTGTAAGGTAAGATTACATGTAAATTGACACCTAGGTGTATTTTGGTATCTAATTTAATGAGTAACTAATTATGTAAGCATTTTAACTCCACATTGCAAATAGGGAGATATAACTAAAAATCATATAGCTAGTAAATTGCAGATCAGAAATCAAGCCCAATTTTCATTTATTCTACAAAGAATCTATTTTTTGTATAATGTTAAACCATTATAGTTCAATAGAATATCATCTACCAGAAACTCCCTTCAGCTTCTACTTGACTAAAATGTTGACATGGCAACCACCTTCTTTTCAATTCATAGACTAGCCAGAATTTTCACTCCCACCTTTTACATTCTCATGTTGTGAAGTACCACTAAAAAGCAAGTAACTAGCAAGGAGGGGAGCAATAGGATGAATTCTGAATCTGCTTTATGGGAAAACATATTTAATTTATTAGCGTAAAAGACTTTTTAAGGGATATGGGATAAAATTAATTAGTATAAAAGATAAGGCACATTAGATAATATTTTTATGAAAGAAAATTAAAGAGTTAACGGGTTTGAATAACAGGCTTTTGTTTTTAATTTTCACTGATGGGAATTTTATGGAAATGTGGTCAAAATGCAAGAGATGTAAACATTTTTCATTTAATAAAGTATGATGCTATGGTAGGCATATACACACATACACACAAGAAAATAAAACTATTAAAAAAGGTTCATTTATTTTGTGTTTCATTTTTGTGAAAATTTATTTGATTTTAGTTATTTACCAAACCATCAAATTTATATGATTATATTAGTAACAATGTACAGTTTCTTTCTGAGAAAGGAGAATTTTACTGATTAAAAAACAGGTCGTTGTACTTAAATATGTAGGAGTTACCATGGAAACAATTTCACTTTAACTCAGAGCATATCTTGTTTTTGGAAGACTAGACCGTTGTTATGGCAATGAGAACTTGAGCAAATTTTCTCCCAAAAGAAGACTCCACAAGACAGATAATATGGCTGCCAGTTATAAAGCATATAGAAATGGGAAAGTGTTTACCACAGTTCACAGAAATCATTACTTGTAAGAACAATAGGTATCATTCTAGTCATGTAAGGAAAATCCTTTATCTCATGTGCCTTCCTTCTTTTATTTTTAACTGAAACTGAAACCACATAACCACACCATACTATCATGCTTAAAATTATACTCACTAAAGTCTAATGCAAACTGACAATTTATAGAACCTACATATGATACTAAACTATATATGATGCTAAAACTTCATTTTTATATTTTGGATATGAAGGACTATATCTGAATGTTCTCAAGGCTTGCTTACTGCTTGCTCTGTGCTCAGGGATCATTCTTGTCAGGGCCCAAAGAACCAAATGTCCAGGCATGTAAGCAAGCTTGTAAACAAGCAAGTTGTTGTGCTATCTCACTGGTCCCTTATATAATCTTTACTAGTAGGTGTATGAGAAATAACAGAAAAACAAGTTTTCAACTCTTATATGAGACAGACTGTGACAGTGCTGTTATAATAATGATTATCAAAGTTTATATAATCATTTTGGAACATTTCTATTGAAGAAAGATATTTTTATATTAACACATTAAATTTCTAATTTCTATTAGTGATGGACATATTAATATCTTAATATATTCAGAAATAGAAACTGAAGCAAACCTGAAATCATTTAACAACAGACAGAAAAGAAATACCAGATGCAGGAAAAAACCCTGTGAAGTCCATGTATCACTGCCATAATCTAATAAGTCTTGTCAGAAGGACCCCTGAGAAGCCTCTACTCAGCACCGATGGCTGGCCAAGATTTCTAGTAGTGAGGGTGATATTTCTCATGCTTAGTTATAACAGTTATTTGGCCTAAATATGAATCTCCCTTTTGCTGTATTGTGTATATAATTGAGATTTTACTTCTAAACATAAGAATTTATATAATAGTGTTGATTAAATTTCTCCTTATCTAGAAAACTCAGCACCAAAAGATACTTAAAAACAATTTTATTCCTCATTGTCTTTTAAAATTCCATGCAGTTTTAAACAGAAAGGAATGTTTTGCTTTTGGACAGCTCTAAGAGGCTTTGAATGCTTGCTAACTAATTTTTTTTTTTTTTTGGTTTTTGGGCCACACCCGGCGTTGCTCAGGGGTTACTCCTGGCTGTCTGCTCAGAAATAGCTCCTGGCAGGCACGGGGGACCATATGGGACACCGGGATTCGAACCAACCACCTTTGGTCCTGGGTTGAATGCTTGCAAGGCAAACACCGCTGTGCTATCTCTCCGGGCCCCTTGCTAACTAATTTTTATCTCATTATTTACATCAAAAGTTTGGCCAGGAAATAGCATTTGGGCTGACTAGAAAATTTTTTACTAGGTATCTATTAGCATCTCTTTCAAATTTGTTTGTCTCTTTCATCTGCCCATTCTAAAAACTATTTTTTAGTCAGAATTTGTGTTAGCCCCTAAAATAAAAAAAAAAAAAAACACTCTTCCCTCAGAAAAGGAGATTTGACAGGAAAATCTAGCTCCTTGCATAATCCCTTAATCTACATCAGAATTGATATCCAGGGCCTAGCCAGACAGGAATTGCTTTGAGATGTTAAAATTTACCTTCTCTTTTTCCTCTGGACTTTTGCTTAAAATGTATCTATTCATCAGGTCTGCATATCACATAGACCCATGTGAATTGCTTTGTAGATCAAACTATGAATACTGATAAAGTTTCTGAGATATGTTGTACTTTGCATAGAAACACATGTGAACATTCTTTTCATACCATAGAAAAATACTGACTGACAAAATCATCCATATATATCTCAGATTATTCACATTAAATTAAGGTGCTTGTTCTGCCTCATAATCTTGTATGGTCCTCATTATTTCATATTTCGCCAACTATGCACCCACTTTCCTAGAGAGAATTCGAAGAAGTTCTCTAATATATACGAACTAAGCTAGTCACAACACCCATATTCTTAACTGTTTCCTTATTTAACATTTCCTAATATATTAGCAAATCCTGTCTTAAAAAATATACTCATTTTTATATCCCTATATTAATGTTATATTCACATTAAAATGCTTTCCTTATTTCAATATTTCAAAACATTTAAGATGCTAAATTATATTTTATACACAAAGGTTCTCTAAGAAAAATATAAATTCTAGAAAGTAGAAAGTAGGATCTGTACAGATACTGAGACCACTAAACACAGAGCTCTGAATGTATCACCCTGGACAAAGCAGAAGTCTTCCACACACAAAAAAAACAAAACAAAACAAAACAAAACAAAAAAAAAAAAAACACCACCGGGAGAGTAATGATCCTGATCAAAGACTAGAACTGATCCCATGACAGTATACTCCAAGGATGGAGAATCCCCATATCTCATAGGGCAAGTGAATTCCGTTTCGAATGACCCCAATATTTACTGTGCCAGGGCAGAGGGAAAAAACAAAAATGCAAAAAGCACAAAACCTTGGATATTTTTTATATACATATATATATATATATATATATATTACCTTCATTTATTATTGTTATTATTATTTTTATTTACCTACCTATTTTGGTCAATTTCTCGGTTTGGATGTGATTATTGAAATTGTTGTCCCCAATGACCCCAATATTTACTGTGCCAGGGCAGAGGGAAAAAACAAAAATGCAAAAAGCACAAAACCTTGGATATTTTTTATATACATATATATATATATATTACCTTCATTTATTATTGTTATTATTATTTTTATTTACCTACCTATTTTGGTCGATTTCTCGGTTTGGATGTGATTATTGAAATTGTTGTCCCCAATTATTCTTTTTTTGTTTTTGTTTTTTCTTTCTCTTTCTTTTCTTTCGTTATGTGCTACACCATGTTTCTTATTTCAAGACCACGGCGAGTTTTTTTGGTTTATATGTTTGTTTGTTTTTGTTTGTATTTTTTTTATCAGTTTTTTGTGGTGCTTATCGATGTAACTGGAGACCTCACTGGATATTTGACACTTCTTTTGGTACTTATGGGGTGTTTCACCTTCTTTTTCTCCTTCATTTCCCAAATCGATGAGGAGAACCCCTAGAAGGATTCTGCCCATTTTTGGGGTATTAGACTCTTACCCCAGTTTACTCATTTTCTCTTTTTCAGGCAAAACCACCCAACTTGAACTGCTAGCCCTGCCCCCACTTAGAGGGGGAAATAAGGGAGGCACCAAGACCAAACTGATGCAAGACTACTAAGTAGTAGGTCAAATACAGAGGGGATCACATATTCTAGCCACCCTGGGGGAGAGGGAAGAGGAAATGGGAGGTAGGACAAAAACGGAGGTGTAGGGAGGACAATTTAAGGATGGGAATCCCCCCTGATTTTATGTAAATATGTACCTAGAATATTATTGTCAACAATAGGTAAGCCACTATGATCAAAATAAAAATTATATATAAAAAAAACATAAAAACATTGGAACACAAAAAAAAAAAAAAGAAAGTAGCTGACAATGTAAACTCAACCTGAACTAAAGCAAAAATATAATTTCTTTTCTCAAAAGTGAACCTATGTTTGTTTGTTTGTTTATTTATTTTGTTTTTTGGGCCAAACCCGGTGATGCTCAGGGGATACTCCTGTCTGTACATTCAGAAATTGCTCCTGACTTGGGGAACCATATGGGATGTGGGGGGATCAAATCGCAGTCTGTCCTAGGTCAGCTGCGTGCAAGGCAAATGCCTTGGTGTCATTTATATAAATATAAATCCATGATTTTGGAAAAAGAATAAGGTTTCTTAAGGGATTATTCTGAATATATCCCAAGTTTGAAGTATATATATGCAAATACAAAAATAGCAACTAAAGAATTTACTGTGATAGGACTCTAATTAGAATTGCAAAATATTGAATTTCAGGGGCTTATGCCTTTTCTCATCAAACATTCTCAGTCCTTTTAAAATCAAAGCTATTTCTTTTACTAGTTTATGTATTGTAGATGAATCATGAGTTTATCTCATTTTAGTCTCTAAGGCAATGATTACATAAGTATTTCAATAACATACAAAAACGATCATTCCACTTTTGTGTTATTGAGAAAAATGCTCTCCCTAGTACTTTGTTTCAGTCTAGGCAAGTAAAGTTTGTATAAATAAGCAGTCATAAAAACAATAATGCATGGTTATAGATATAGGACTATAATCCCCAAGCCCTGCCAGGAATGATCTCTGAGCTAGGGGTAAGTCACTGCCAGGTGTGTCCTCAAAAGAAACACCAGATAATGCTTAACTTATAAAGGCTAAAACTTATTAAAATAATTACAATACATTTTAAATGCAATGATATTAAAAGCTTTTCTTTTGTAGAACTAGGGCAAGAAATCTACTTTTGTACTATCAAAGTTATACTTGAGAACCTATTCAGTAAACTGATAAAAACAGTGGTTAGCAGTAGATTACCATTTGATTCTTTAATACCATGTTTAAAAATATTTTATTAATACATATTAATTACATAAAGAGCACTGGAAACAACAATGTGCTTAAATATCAATGTGGTATACTAAAAAGTCGTTACTTTAGATACTGGCTTTTCTCATGACTCTAGATTGGCTAACTTGCCAAATCAACATTACAAGGAGATGTAAATGATCCAACACTGTCAAAGTTAAAGCTCTATTAACTCCATCTCCTGAAGTTAACCTCAAGTGGACCAGAGAGATAGGACGGTGGTAGGGCATTTGCCTTGCAAGCAGTCGATCAAGTAAGGACAGTGGTTCGAATTCCGGCATCCTATATGATTCCCCAAGCCTGCCAGGAGCGAGTTCTGAGCACAGAGCCAAAAGTAACTCTTGAGCGCTGCCAGTGTGACCCAAAACCAAAAAAATTAAAAAAATTAAAATAAAAAAAATTAACCTCAACTATGAATGTGTTTAGTGTGAGGGCTCTCTTTTTTTTTTTTATTAATTTTTAGGCACACATATACTTTCAGAATTGATTCATTGATAAAATAGACCTGAGCCAGAGCGATAGTATAGGAAGTAGAGCATTTGTCTTGCAGGCAGCAGTCCCAATTTGTATCCCCAGAATTCCATATGGTCTGAGCTTGCCAGGAGTAATACCTGAGCACAGAACCAGCAATAAAGCCTGAGTACTACCCGGTGTGGCCAAACACAAAACCAAAACCCAAACAAACAAACAAAAAAAAACCACCCAGCTTTGATGCTTTAAATTGCAGAGATCAATAATTTATATATATATATATATATATATATATATATATATATATATATATAATATATAACATATATATAAATGTATATATAGAAGAGATTAATTCTTGATAACTGTGTACTTATGAAATAATTGGTAACTTCAGGGAGATGAAAAGGCTGAGCTTCTAGAGATGCATATAAAATAATTTACAAAAAAGTGTGAGTATATTAGTGCTATAGTGAATAAAATAGTGTTTTATGTGTCAAATGCATTTAAAACAAACAATAATTTACTGATAGCCAATAATCATATATCATTACATCTATAGTGCAATATATCTCAAAAGCCTTTCAGGATCTAGAGAGACAGCTCAGTGGGTTATTCTTAGGCTCTGCATACATAAGTTCAGGTTTGATTCCGAGCACTACCTGATCCTCTGTATACAACCAAAAATAGCCTCCAAGCACAGAACCAAGAGTAATCCTCAAGCACCTCCAGATGTGACTCTAAAACGAAACAAAACAAAACAAAACAAAACAAAAACAAACAGCAAACAATAGGGCTTTTAAATACTTTTCGGGATGGAGTTATGTTAATCTTCTCCAATAGTCTCAGAAAACCTATACCATAAGTTGGATTTATGTATATAGAAACTGATCTGAATCCATAATGAGCAATTTCCTGAAGGCTGCATTAAAGCTGATTAGAGGTAGAAATACTCTCACCAAGAAAGAAACCCTACCTTAGAGGTACAATATGGAAGATTTCCATGCAGATCTTTAAGTTGGAGAAGAGGCACCAATTTTATAGACACTCAACATCTGAACACTTTTATTCAATCCTTAAAATACTGGAATAGGGGTCAGAAACTAATAGGTAGGTTATGAGGTCCCTATAGCACAGAGGGCAAAGCATTGCATTACACATCACTAAAATGGTCCAAGCCCCCAATTTTCATATATACCCTGAGTACTATCAGGAGTGACCCCTGAGCATAGTAGCATCTAGCTCACCTCCCCAAATATTTTTAAGTAAACTATATAGCTTAGACAAGGATTATTGTCTCTGATAAATACCATATGAGCAACCTTGTTAAAATTAATGCTGGTGGACATCACAATGAATCTTTCTTTACATAGTAACAGATTCTGGGACCAAATCCTGAGAATTCTACTTACCTCAAGTAAATAGCTGAGTGTATGAAGATTGACAGATTGTAGTCAAGAGGGTATTTATTGCTTACTTCTGGAAGACCAAATGATCTATTTTTTTTCTCAAACCACAGTTGACTTTCAGAAAGAAAGACCAAAAGGAACCTTCAAGTTAAAGTTCAAAAGAAAAAAACCCTGCTGATTTCCTATCATATATTTTGTTTTCCCAGGGAGTCCAACTGCTTACAGTGCTCCCTCAAAAGCCCATAATCAAACTGTCCTCTGCTAGCCTAGAGTGCACATACCATCTCCAGCTGGCACTGAGACTCCAGCTTTCTGTAGCCTTCCCTGGGATAGGATTTTTAGTCACTATTTGCAGTTGTACAGCCTATTGGGTGCTAGGCACTTACTATATTTAACTACTGGTCACTACCTAGGCTCTTTTCAATTTGTCACACAGGTACTCCAGAATATTTGATACCATGGAACTTAGCCACTTCCCAGGACATTCCACTATAGGTTACTGATTCCATTCAGTAAAATGTATATATGCTCAAGCTCACCAAGAAGACTATATTTAAGGCCATAAATTACCACAATATGCAAAGAAAGAAATTTGAGAGATAATATAGGAGTTAAAATGCTTAGCTTGCATGTGACCAATTCCACTTGGACTCTCACTCATCATATATGGTCCCATACGTGCCACCAAGCGTAAGCTTTAAGCATTGTCAAGTGTGTCTCTCCCAGCCAAAACTGTTAAATAATAGAAATATTTTAAATACCTAAATGCAAAAATATATGAGAAAATTCTTTACTAGAAAAGAATGTAAAATTTAGCAAGAGTTTTAAGAATAGGACTCTACAATGTAGGAAAGATAGATTTTCATAAAAAAGAACATGCATGTTTATATGTAAATATACTAAGGCATGGCTTCATATAGAGTAAAAATATCCAAAAAGTTATTTATTTCTTAGAGAGGTTTCCAAGCAATGGTACATTCAGTAGTGAAATGACTCAGAACTGATAAAGTACCCTTTTTTCTCTTTTTATGAGGCTCCTGAAATGGAAAAATAAAATGGATTGACAAACATGTTGTAGAAATGACCTTGTGTATGTGTAGTTTGTTTTTATAAATGAGAACATTCAAAATGTTTTCTTTGGCAGAAGTAAAGAGGACTAGATTTATATTTAGTGCATACCACAGAGAGAATAAGGCTCCGATTATAGAGTGACATCTATCAAAGCCAGAATGGCATCAGTGCTAAGATTTGAAGTGCATAGTAATTTTTTGCAGAAAGATACAAGCAGAGAATAGGTTATCTGATATTTGATCTGATATCTAATTTAAAAATCAGGTGAGATGATCTCTTCCAGTCTTATAATGCATGAATAAACAATACATAGAGATTTTCATGCATGACAACAGCCTGAAGTTTATCATTCATGTCAGATAATTCAAACTTTAGTATCATCTACTGTGACTGACCAAAACCTAGTAAATGCTTTATATTTGAAATGTCTTACCTTTTTAAACTTGTAATCAGCAGTAGGAGAGAGCTCTCTGTATCTTTCACTACTTAACAATATGTACCTCAAACAGTGGCCAAGATTTGAACGCTGTTCATTAATGATTTATGATTTAATGTGATTTAGAAACTCCACATATTTTTTACTTCCTAATTCTTTCGGTGGTATAATGTATCAATTTTATTAGTGCATTTGGCAAAATTTTGAGTGTCAACTCCTATTTACTTCCTTATTCATTTTCCAGAGCAACCAGTAAAGTTCTAGAGTTAAGTGGGTAGGTATTCCTAGTTAATGGAGTTAAATGCTCAGATTAGTGGATTTCAGCTTATAAGAAAGAAAGGAAATAATTTGGTTTATATTTGATAACTATCTGTCCTAATTATCTCTTTTTAGTTTTATTGGCTTTGTTTTTTATTTGTTTGTTTGATTGTTTGGTCACATCCTGCTGTCCTGCATCCAGGGAAAGTTTTGAATGGGTTCACAAGATCAGATGGACCACGGATGGAATTCCTGTGGAACATGCAAGGCAAGTACTTTACACCTCTCTCTCTCTCTCTCTCTCTCTCTCTCTCTCTCTCTCTCTCTCTCTCTCTCTCTCTCTCTCTCTCTCTATCTATCTATCTATCTATCTCTCTCTCTCTGGTCCAATTTCTAATTCTATGTTGGATTAGAACATGAATAGGAAAGTAGATTTATTTACTATTAGTTTTAATGGGAAAGTAGTGTCCAATTTCAAAGTCTGAATAGCATGTAAGTAAAAAGTAGCTTTGGTTTGGGTGGGTTTATACAAACTACACATTTCATTGCTAGATATGTAGCAAAAATCTTTGACAGGTCTGTTCCTCACTTGAGATCTGACCTTCAGAATAATTTACATTTTAATATGAAAATAGTTCTTGTCCTACATGTGTTATATAAATATGGAAATATTAAAATGAAACTTGACTTGTGCCCCTTTCCAATCATTATTCTACACTCCACTTCTTAATCATACCACAAATACCAGAACTCAACCTGGCCTGCTTATAGAATAGAAGAGATAGGGAGGGAGAAGGAGAGAGAATTAGAGACAGAGACAGAGATAGACACACACACACACACACACACACACACACACACACACACACACACACACACACACACAAGAGAAGGACTATAAAAAAGGTTTCTAGAGAAAAGTATATTAAAATTTTCAAAAGTAAAGACCTGAAAATTGTTCCAATTTTTAAATATGAAGAACTACTACAATATATATTTTATATGTCATATAGATATAAAAATTTTATTACGGTGAATGAGATACTCCATTCCAGCTGGTATTACATTAATTAGGACCAAATATCTTTATTATATTTTAGTTAATCATATCATCAGTCAGTCCCAAGAAAAGTCTGATTGATTTTTAAGACAACTTCCATCCTCAGTTGACTTCAAATTCCATGCAGAAAATCATTAATCAAAGAAAGTTTAAAGTGCAGACTCATTAAGAAAAAAGTTATTTTCCTCAGAAAACAGGCTGAAATAAAACTTTTGCTCATAGAATTCATAAAGGTGGAAATCTACAGATATGAGTAGTATAAAAAAGAGGAAAAGGACCAGGTAGGTCATTAGAACAGGGTTCCCTGTGGACACCTGAGCTGGATGCCTCAGACCAACCATGGAGCCTACAGAAGGCTTTTAGAATCAACCGTCTCCGAATCTGTGGGAAGTCAGGTTGATCTATACACATCTCTTTTTCAGAGTTTTCCTCAGGGATATTAGCTCCTTCACATGGCAGAAACAAAAGACATGTGAGTGTTGAGCTGAGACACTTGTCAGTGTGAAGTGACTTGAATCATGATATAGCATGCTGAGACCAGAACTGAAAGCAAATGAAGCCAAGAGGGTGTGAGACAAGTCAGCTGTGTAGTTGGGCAGAGATACTGGGAATTCTATTTATGTTAGCTGGAGATGATGAAACACTTAGAGATTCGTGTCAACATATAAATGGCAGCATTCTATCATGGAAATGATATTTTACACTAAAATATAAAAATGCAACTGTAAATTCCATATTTGTAAAATCAAGAGTTAAACTTAGTATAAAATTGCTTGATTAAGACAGTGTACTTTTTCAAATTAATAACAGCCTTAATTTTTTGAATTTGTAGTATTTATAAGCCAGTAAAATACAGTATTTAAAAAATAAAACAAAAAATTTTAGTTGATAAAATTACCCTTTTTCCAATAATGAGTATGAGACTTGAATGTTGGATTGTTTATTTGAGCAATTACAAGTACATTGCACATCTTCAGGCATATAGTCAGTGCATGCTTTATCTTCACTAACTTGGTAAAATATACAAATATTTTGTCTTTCTGTACTAAAATTTGATCTTTTTAATCACCTACAAACTAAAAAATTTAATTACTAAAATATGCCATTATCTTCTTAAATGGGTCATTCATCAGGTTAAAAGTATGGATAGTAATTGAAACTAATTGTTTGGTTATTAAGTTTAATGGGAAACCATAAAGTTAAATATTCAATTAAAAACTAAGATTGCCACTGTGGAAGATATTGTGGTCAGTATACAGAAACATGTATGTTGTGCAACAGAAGGTAACTCACAATGTTAAGGTTTACAATTTATTGCTACTTTTTCTATTCTTGAAGGACAACCTTATGTTTAATATTATCTTTGTAGACTATTTCTATTAAATATTCATTAAAGAGCAGAGGCAAGGAGAATGAAACCTAGAAAAAATGGAAGAACAGTAAGAGTTTCTAGGATTTCTGAAGCATAGTGGAAAACTACAATTTCATGTAAAGTATGGTTATTTGGCCTGGAGAAAAAGTGATAGCAACCAAAGTCAAACAATATCATTTAGAACATGAAACAGTAAGTCAAAACAAACTAAAGTCTAAAATGTGGTATTTTTATTTGATCTATCAAAGCAAGTTTCCAATAGTTAAATACTAAATTGCATTGAATCATAACAAAGATAGACTTCTTGGGCAATTGTGAATATAACAGCAATTATTTTCAGGTAATTTCAAAGATAAAAATCCTGGAAGTCGGGACAGGGATGGCTCAGTGTCTAAAGTACCAGTTTTCCGATCAAAGGGTCCCAAGCCTGATCTCCATTGCCAAATAAATGAGCCTATGTACTGTCTATAGCTCTGCTACTTAGTTCCACCTGTAACATTATGTGCCCCCTCTAGCATACAACAGACAGATGTTATAGCTACTTCAACTTAAAAGAATGTGCAAGTACCACTACCTAATGGGAAAATCCTGATGAGTGCATATGTGAAAACACCAAAATGGAAGTGCTACCATTAGGATGTGTGAGCACCATTGAGTTCACTGGAGGGGAAAGGTGGTGATTTTAATTCATATTCTGTCAAGTAACATCCAAATATAGTTTACCAAACTCAAGTAATATTTCAACAAAAGAAAGATATTTCCATTTGGGGTAATTAAACATTCCCTATGACAGTTACTGGAAGTTCTTTGACCACTGACATATTGTTACCATGTGAGTCTACCTGTGTCAATAAGGATGCTGGATCTGGCCATACTTAGTTTTCTTTTGTTCCATATGTGACATTCAGGACTGTTTGATATTATCATATGGTCTGGCATTTGGATGCTATGGGAGGTAGTAGGCAAACTAAAACTTGCAGTATTTTAATACATCAGGTGGAAAAATTCTTCCAAATACCCTAAGGGAGTGATTACCTTGACAGATATGTGACTAATAGACTTCATTCTTCTTTTTTCTTTTCGAAGAGAGGCACACCTGGTCAGGTTCATGAGTTACTCCTGGCTCTGCTCTCAGAAATCGCTCCTGGCAGGCTCTGGGGACTATATGGAATGCTGGGAATTGAACCTGAGTCCGTCCTGGGTCAGCCACCTGTAAGGCAAAAGTCCTACCTCTGTGCTATCTCACCAGTCCAGGGGCTTCATTCTTAAGGCTTCTCTGCTTGTCACTCCCAATCCATGAAATATTGGATTGTAGATGGATTAAAATAAAAACATTTTTGTGTATCTTCACTGGTCTTTGTCTTTTTGAGCTACTGTCTTTAAGAGCTATTGGCATAGCTCTTTGAGGAAAAAAAATAAACCCTAGCTGTGAGTATATACTGGATTTACTTCTGAATAGGTTGGACTAATATAGTTAGAAAAAATAACAGTAACAACTGAAAATCAGAACAATAGTTATGTATCTCTGACTGGTTTCATTCTGAAATCATAATAGACCTTCTGACTCTAATTTTCTGACCACCTTTTCTCCCTTCTCATTTAGGATCTTGGGTCAATCTAATCCAAGAATCACCCAGAATAAAACACACTCAACAAAGCACAGACTGCTCTTCTGCAGCAGTCTCCAACGTTTGCTTGCAGGAATAAACTTGGCTTGCAAATAATGCTCCTGCTGTGCAGCTGACAACCTAATGGATCTTGTAAATATCTCTCCTAGATCCCCTGCCTTAATACAGAAGGAAGTTCGCCTAACACTTTCATAAACACCCGAATGCTTAGCTTTGGCTTCTATAAGCATTATGGATTAGTTACCATAGGAAACAAAACTTAATTCTATTCTTTCTAAATAATGCTACCTATTTTCCTCCCCAGAACCTCATCTCCAGTTTTTACAGGCATTCTTTTGGATGCCAGATCAATATCATCAAGCTTTTGTGTAGAAATATCCATAGGCAAAGCACAGGCAAAGCATCACCTTCAAGCCTGCCTGGAGTCTCCTTCTTAAAGCCTCACCTCTCCCTCAGTTCTCAGGGTCCTGTTCATTTGTATGTCTCTGCGTGTGAAGGGACCCCTAGGCAAGGCTTAGTAATTATTCACTGTAATACCTTTTTTCTCCTTTCTAAATGACCAAACATGACAAAATGAGAATTGCTTTATGAATTTGGTTTTCAAATGTCTCCATAGAGGACTTGCTTTAAAAATGAAGCATGATCTATCAGCCTGAATCACTGCACAATTCTGAAGTTGAGTCATTTGTAAGAGCTCGCATTTGTGAAATGAAAAAAAAAACTGGATTAAAAATAAAAATGTAGATGGAGGGAAATGTTTATGAAGCTGTACTTAGAGAACATTTAAAGGTCTATTTATCCCACAGTGTCATCCTTTGCAGGGTTTAGGGGGTCTCCAGTGTGCTGTGCTGTGCTATGATGAAGAGCAAACCTAGAGTTTTGTGGAAGATATTGCAGGCCATTCTCTAGCCCTCTAGCCCTTGATTCTTTTTTTTTAAATAAAAGAATAGACTTCTAATTTTTTTTCTTCTCAATGATTATGATTGGCTTATCCTGATTCAGCTTCTTTTTCTCACTCAACCCATGAATTAATGAAAGCCCTTCTATTATGGAGACTCCTTGAGGTCCTCTCCTTTTCTAAATCATGAATGGAAACTACACAGAAAAGTAGTAGTCCTACTACTAACCATGGTTTATAGACCTAAATGGCTACAGGCTCAGCCAATTAAGCAAAAATAAAATGTATCACAGATTAAATCATTTCATTTGGAGCATAAGTATAGAAAGGGTTTGGGGATTTTATTTTTATTTTTATTTTATTATTTTATTTTATTTTATTCTATGGTTTTGTTTCATGCCTGGATGATAGTGCTCATGATTTACTTCTAACTCTAATTTCAAGGACCATTCTTGTAGGTGGAAGGCTTTAGGGATCAAACTTGGGTCAGATGTATACAAGGCAAGTACTCTACAGAGAAGGAATAATCATTTTTGACAAAATTCCAGAATTGATACTCTCCAGCAAATCTATAACTGAACACAGACCCACTAGGTCAAGAGAGGATATATCTTTATCCTATAGAACTTTTTTAAGCCATTAATAAATATTTATTAACTATTTATACATATAAGGTTTCAATATAATCTGCAGAAGTTAAATTTTTTTGTTTTCAATGTAAATATTTAAGAACCATAATTACAAGCATGTTCTTAGTTGAGTTTCAGTCACAAATGGAATACAGCTCCTTCACCAGTACAACTGGAGAATTCCCACCACCAATGTCTCCCCTCCCCTGCCTGCTTGTTGTTAGTGTAGTTATTTCCCTAAAAGTGTTCACCACTCTGTGGTGAGCTTCAAATTGTGAGCCAGTAGGACTGGCTCTTATAGAACTTCTGTTTGATAAAAGAGGGTCTGATACCAGAATTGGATCTAAGTTTTGGTTTCTTCTTTGAAAATCTAATTTTTCAGCAAACATTGAAGATTATTAGCAAAATGGTACACATTTATAACCTTACAGAATTTACTGTCCACAGTTACAAAGATTTATTAAATCATGTTTTCTAAAGCTGAAAGAGTTCCTGAACTTGCAAATAAAAAAAGTATATCTATTCACTATATTTGGAATGTTAATTTTTACCAAAATCTTACAATAATAATATTATAGCTCAGTTGTCTATAATATGACAGCAAGTTAACTGAGTTGGAAATGATGAAATAGGAGCTACATATCTCCAATATGGATAGCATATTAAAATGAAAACACAACAGAGCTGTCCCATTAGTTAGAAATCTATTTTTGCATTTTAATTATTATAAAACATAAAATCACCACAAAGGTTCTCTGTCTTTTGATCCAGCACTTATCAAACTAATTAGGAACACAAAATGAAATTGGAAGCAATATCTTTCTGTTTGACTGCCTGCATGTTTTTCATACTTAGATGACAATCTTCTCAACACTGTAGTCTAAATAGGTGTACATGACATTAATAACCTGACCATCTGTACTCAACAGTGAATTTGTGTAGTGAATCCAGGTAGCAAATGTTAAAATGCAGTGAATCCAGATAAAGGATGATCAAATGAGAAATTTTGTGGAAAGTTTCATTTCCTTTCTCATCTCCATTCTACCACTTCCCTTCATTCTTTTTTTCCCCTTCTTTTGACCTTTCCCATTTTCCTAGAAGGTGATCTCTGCTTTATTCTGTTTCTACAAATAAAGACGGCTGGTGTTTGCATAGTGTATTAATAAGACACCTGACATTAATAGTCTAAATTGATATAATGCTACAAACACTTGTAAGCAAGGGTGAACAACTGAATACAAATGCAGTTTTATTCTAAGTAGCATGTAATGATGTAGTAAGTGGCATTTCTCATTCCAGATATAGTTTCTCCACTTCCTTTGTCTATTAGACTTTTCAACTTCCTAAAATTAATTTATTCCCTAATTTCTGTTCCTCTCTAGAATTTAGTTTCTATTACTAAGGCATTTATTTTTTGGGGGGTGGATTTGGAGGCCATAGCCATTGACACTCAGGAGTTACTCTTGCCTCTGAACTCTTGCCTCAGAAATCACTCCTGGCTGGCAAAGGAAATAATATGGGATGAGGGAATCTTACCCAGTTCCATCCCGAGGCAGCTGCATGCAAGGCAAATGCCCTACTGTTGTGCTATGGCTCCAGCCTAGAGGTTACTAAGTATTTTAGATGAGTTTGGTAAATTTGTTGTTATTTTAGTCTGCATCAAAGTTGCTCCTTAAAACCTTTTCATGACAGTTAAGATTAAATACGGTGCAACAGTCATTTTTTTATGTACAAAGACATTTCTAATTAAATAATTATATATTTCTAAATTTGATGAAAGTCACAGTAGTGGTAAAATGATTATGAAATCGAAAATTTTACTAAACCATCTCACTATTGTAAACTATAAACTTAGGCATCTAAGTTTTTTTAATTTTTATTTTGATAATAATGGCTTACATATCTTTCACAGTAGTATTTTAGGTACATATTAACATTGAATCAGGGGAATATCCATCACCAAATTTGTCCTCCCCCCAACCCAGTTCCTTTTCTGCAACTCATATCCCCCACCATCACCCCCCGGGTTGCTAAAGTAGGTGGTCCCCTCTTTGTCTAGCTTACTATTAGTGATCATATATCTGTTTGGTTTGGGTACCCTCCCTTGTTTCCCCCTCTATTTGAGAGGCAGAGCTAGATAAATCGAGTTATGTGGTTTTGTTTGAAGGAAAGAAAAGCAATAGAATGGGGTACAAAGTAAGAAAAAATAAATAAATAAATAAATAATAGAAATCAAATGCGCTGAAAATGGGTGGAGTCCTTCTAGAAGCTTTCAACCTCAGTTTGAGAGGACATGAAAAATGTAATTGAAATACCACAACAATATAGAAAGAAATATCAAATTAAATATCCAGTGAGCACTACAGCAATAAAGACAAGCACCACACAATAGTCTCGGTTCTGAAATCAAATCATGCCAGAGTGCAAAAAGAAAGAGAAAGATAAGATAAAATAAAATAAAATTGGAGACATCAACTTCAATATCTACACCAAAATAAAGATGTCAAAAAAATCGATCAATCAATAAATAAATATGTGGAAAAATGATTATTTTGTGCTTTTTTTTTCTTTTCCCCCTGCATAGGCACATTAACTATTGGGGATATTATAGAGGGAATTCCCTTGGCCTAGGAGATACAGGGTTTCTCCAGCCCTGAAGTATACTGTCATGGGATTAACTATAGACTCGGGTCACACCTGTTTGATGCTCAGGGGTTACTCCTAGCTAAGTGCTCAGAAATTGCCCCTGGCTTGGGGGGGGCATATGGGAAGGCGGGGGAACGAACCATGGTCCTTCCTTGGCTAGCACTTGCAAGGCAGACACCTTACCTCTAGCGTCACCTCGCTGCCCCTCCCCACTCACTGCTTTTGTAGTGTATGGAAGACTTCAGCTTCTTCTTGGATGGTAAAAGCAGACCTCTGTATCTAGGTGACTGTGCAGCTCAAGGAATGGAGCTTATGATGAAGTCTTTCTTTGTGGTTCTAGCAGTTCTGCTTCTTCAGTGTCGTTTTAATCCATCTTCTGTAGTTGCTGGTCTTGGTCATTATGTTGCTCCTAGGATGGATGGAGCCTGGGATAAAGTCTTTTGTTATGTTTCCGGAAGACCTGTTCAGTTGTGATTGTCTCAGTCAGACCTCTGGAGTTGGAGATCTTGTTTGTTGAACAGATCGTAGACCAAAAGCTAGGCTAGAGCTTTACGTTGCTGTTGTTGTTGTTGGTCCCCGGATAAGCATCTAATTTTTAAATACCAAATTAAACTGCAACTAGGCTGAAATTGGAATGTTTTGATAGTGTACAATAAAAAATTAAATGGCCCTTACTAGTTATATGTTATATAAGTTATATAAGTATAAATATAATCACATCCCCCTAAATAATAATCCATAGAATTTATTTCTCATTCTCTGGGCTACTCACACTTATTTCTTGTCAACAAATGTGTATACATTTATCTATCTAATCCTATGTAGACATATAGCTTAAATTAACATTCTTATTTCCATGAGAAAAAATTGTTTAGGTAAAAAAATTAAAATGAGAAAAAATTAGAAATAAAAGCACAGGAAAAGTAAAAACAATGTTTTTTATATTCTGGTATAAGGTGTGAACTAGATAAAAACTAAAAAAGAATTCCAAAGATGCAGAAACAAGAATCTATTCCTCAACCTGTAAGAAAAAAAAATCTACTCATTAGTGTAAATGAGACCATAACGCATACATTGAAAGCTCCAGTGTATTAAAGTAGAAGTGTTTTCTTGGGCTGAACATATTGAATGACTTTCACAAACAAAAGAGATTTGAGAAAATATAAGCAGCAGATCATGGCAACCAGAGACACCTGTCTTCTTTCTTTATTACCTGGGGATTGGGGTGCAATATAAATCTCTGGTTCCTAGAAAGGAGAGTATACAACAAGCTATTTCCTAGAGGCACACATGGTTCAGAAAGGGTTTCAAAATATGTATTTGAGAATCATACTAACATATGATGGGAATAGATTTGAGGAAGTAGCATTATTTAATTAGGGTCAACTATAAAATATTATACATAAATTTATCTCAACTCTGTTCCCACAAGTATTAAATTAATAAGAGAAAAAAATCAATATATAAACAAGTAGCAAACAAGAATGGAGGGGATCTCAGTTGCTGACAGACAACAACACATGCTAGAAACTATATTTTCTAGCACTTGCTGTTATTTATCTATTTATGTATTATTTAATATTTTGTTATTAAGTGTTATTAATGTTAAAGTATTTACTTAATATTTTTAAGAGACAGGAACTCAAGTCCTTCCCTAATTCTCATAGTCCTATGTATAACATTATCTACAATTTATGTGTAATGGAAGCACTGAAAAATTGTATATCTACTCAAGATCATATACTTAATCAGTGCCAAGTCAGAATTTGAACCAAAGTGTTGTATTTCCAAAATTTGTAGTCCTAAACAGATTTTTGCTATGTTGCACTGAGAAAATAATGAAAAGAAAAGAAACTTTCCACTGATGTGCTTGCCTAGAATGAAAACTGAATAATTAATTTGCTTAAGCCCCCAAATCTGAAAAAGACTTAGAAATTAGAGTCATGTTTTTGAAAGTAGTTGGAGTCTGCAGGTTGGAGTCTCTAGGTTGGAGTCTGTAGGAGAGGATGCATTGAAAGTGAAGCATGAGTTTAATCCACAACCTTCTCTGTTTACAAGTCAATTAATTTTAAGATCTGAGACTCAGTCAAATAACTAAATAGAGGAAATGAAGAGAAAAGACTTAGAGATACTTAGTTACAAGAAGCTTATTTATCCTGCTCATGTCCCAATGGTAACACCCCAGAGGGGTCCCAAATCTTTCAAGCCTTCCAGAGAAGGAGGGAAGAAACCTTGCTACATTGAAGAGAAAGCCAAACAGAAAAACAAAATGAAGAAAGAAAAAAAAGAAGAACAATTTGAGAGGAAAGAATACTGGGGAAAACATAGAATATTTAGAAAATTTATATTTAATTCCCCAGAAACACTCTAGAAAACATAAACTCCTGTTTTATGATTCAGAACCCAAGAATAGAAGGAGACTTGAAGTCCCAGCTGGGGAGAAAGACAGACTGTGGTGAAAGAAAACGGGCTGATCTGGGAAAGAAATATCTGGACACAAGCATAAATCTTTCTAATGACTCAGAGAAAGAATGCAGAGTCATGCCAGTAGTTCTACTCCAAAGTCTGTTATCTTCTGTGAGAATATTTATCTTCTGGCTATTTACTAAAAAGGAAAGTAAAATCTATAGATAAAATGTAATACTCTTTTGGCAAGGAAAAGAGAAGGAGGGTGGGAACTACCACTTGAGAAATGTCATGCATAGGGATGAAGATAGAAAACATAATTCAAACAGTATGTATTAATAGAACAAGCACTGACATATCCACAGAGAGAGATAACAAGATTCACAGCACATCTTTATTTCACTTTGCTTTTGGTTCTTGAATTTCTGTGTTCTCATTAGTAAAACAAGGAGATTATTGTGTACCATATAAACTATATGAAATAATCAGAAAATTAAAAATGCCTAGCATATTCTGGATATGTAAAAATTGTTCTCTTTCCCACATGAATACTTTTGTAGCAACCAACAAATCATAGAAACTTGTCATTTTCTTATCCATTCATAAATATACTTTAAATATAATTTAGCTCCATGTATATTATGTTTCCTCAACTAGCTGAAAAAAGGAGTGTTCCAGAGAAACTCCATAAACTGAAATGGCATAAAGAGAAGAAGCAATCATCATTAAATTTTCTGGAAAAAAAATGTAAGTATTCACGAACCTAAAATTTTTCTTACTAAGTCATACTGTTGCACCCCTGTATTTTGTCTGCCGTTTCAGGCCCTGTTTCCAGCACGTACTTTGCAGAGTGTCAGCAAGCAGCTCAGTAACAAGATGTGGACTGTCAGTTTGTTTTTGTTTTTTTCTAGTTTTTTTTATTTTTTATTTTTAAACACCTTGATTACATACATGATTGTGTTTGGATTTCAGTCATGTAAAGAACACCACCCATCACCAGTGCAACATTCCCATCACCAATGTCCCAAGTCTCCCTCCTCCCCTCAGTTTTTTAAGCAGAACAAGTCACAGGATGTGCTAGCTGGTCGACCATTAAACCATAGAAAACATGTTTGTTAATTCTGTATTAGGCAATGTAACTAGTTACCCATGTGTAGTGTAATCATTCTTTGTGTGCTAAGCCCCTTTCCCCCTCTTACGCTCTTCATTCCTTTGCCCTATATAAACTATGAGCCTGCTCAATAAAGTTGGAACTGCTCTGACAGAACCCCTGCTGTGTCTGAGTATTTGTTGGCACTTCGGTGAGACTTCTCCTCCTCCCCTTTGCAGGACTCTCACTTGCAAAGGTAGTCTGCCAAGGAGGTTTCAGCCCTCCTGAGATTGAGCAGCAATTGCTGGATGGCCTGCTCTGTCCGCTGGGACCCCAGGAAAACCCTGACATCAAACCACACAAAACATCAAAGCTGTAAAAAAAACACTGATAAAAGTACAAATGCTAAGCTTAATATAACTTTACGAAACTTGTCAGGGAAATGTACTGTAGAGTTCTTCTTACTGCTTAGAACAAACCAGGTCTAGAAAGTCCAACTGCAGCAAAACAAATTGAGGATTGTTGTGCTTTGTCACCTTTTGTGTAGAAGTAAAAAAAAAATATTTTGTGGCCCGGAGAGATAGCACAGAGGCATTTGCCTTGCAAGCAGCCGATCCAGGACCAAAGGTGGTTGGTTCAAATCCCGGTGTCCCATATGGTCCCCCGTGCCTGCCAGGAGCTATTTCTGAGCAGATAGCCAGGAGTAACCCCTGAGCACCGCCGGGTGTGACCCAAAAAAAACCAAAACAAAACAAAACAAAAACATATTTTGAATTTTGGGGTTAGCAGAAACGAGCTTAAATCTAGATCTTTCTACAAATGAAGAGATCTAAGTGTAAACTTTTTACAAGTATAGGATCTCTCTAATTTGTACTCCTCAAATATTTTATCTTGACAACCCAGCATTTTTCTCACTACTCAGGACACAACAGTAAATGAATCAAATTATAAACTTGCCTATGTGGATTCCATTTTCTACTAGAGAAAGGTTGATAATTAGCAATTCAGCCAACCAATAAACAAGATGCAGATTATTAAACCTGATGAGATAGGGAACAGGCACAGGGGGATAGAGAGACACAACATTTTTAAAGGGTCTGAGGAAAGATCTTATGAAGATGAGAAAACTAAGCTAGCATACATGTAACAAAAGCTGAGATAAATAGGGAGAGAAAAATAAATGCAAATGCCCGAGGCATTTTCTTGTCTAGCTTGTTAAAGAACTGCAAAGAGATCACTGAGGCAGGACAAAAATCAGGATCATCTAGGGTGAATAGTAAGAAACAAAGACTCTTAAAGCAAAATGGGAGATAATAGAACTCTTGGATTTATAAAAAAAAAATGACTTCTATAATGTGTGAAAATCATACTAAAGGAGAGGTTTGTGTGGAGCCAACAATCTGGTTTGTTATAAGTATAACTCTGGAAAAACCATGGAAGATAACTATTGTGAGATCTAAAGTGAGAAAGAACAATTAGTTATAAACGTCTATTGTACTAATTAGATAGAGGAATCTTTGTTTCTGTTAATGATAGATGGCATTTGGAAGAGCTGGATTGAACAGGTCTTGTTGAAGTCATTAGGTATGGGGTACCAAATGTTGTTAAATATAGCAGTAAGTGTTTGGTTTTGACAACTATAAAACTAATGGTGTTGTTAATCTTTTTGTTCAGAAAATTTCATGAAATAGAAGCAAATTGAGGAGTAATATTTTGAGTTTCCAATTAGAATTCTAAGCCAAGAAATAAGAGAAGTAAATACAGAATTTCCAGATATATAACTCTATTATTCTATTAGATTCTAGTTAGAATCTTGATTAGATTATTAAGGATTGAAGGAAAAAGTTTTGAGCATGATGCCCTGAAAATTTGTCACTGTAACTTATTCAATGCAGAAAAATCAAGTAATACAAAATTATAAAGATTCAATTCTATTAATACGTCAAAGTAAACCTGAAATATTGTCTGGAAGAATTGTTTGTCTATAAGTGAGTAATTGGTATTATTGAATATATAAATAAGAGCATACTGCAAAGGAAAAATTAGAGAAATACAAAATCAAGTAGATACAAAAATTAAATGTTCCTGACAATTTTCCCATTCAAATGTGTTTTTTATTAGGAGTGAGGGGCAAATCACTGATGCTCAAGTGTTTCTCCTGGTTCTTCACTCAGGAATTACTCTGGCTGGCTTGGGACACCAGAGGCACCAGGGATTGAAACTGGATTGGCTGCATGCTAACCAAATGCCCTGCCTTCTGTACAATACTCTGGCCCCTCCCATTTTTGTATAATCTAGCTTTATTTTATGCCTTAAAGTATTATATTTGCTTATTTTTTTCTCTCAGGAAACCTTTATCACCTGTTACTTTAAGTAGTTTTTTTTTCAGCTCATAAATAATTTCTCTGGAAATAAATTACTTTGATTGCTATATGTTAAATCACCCTGCCTAAAACTTCTAGAGCAATCTATATCTAATACTAAATAGATCCTTTTTATATGCAAATAACATTTAAACATCTGACCAAAGGTAAATTATGAAAAACAGGTCAAAATTCTACTGTTGGAACTTTTGGCTATATTATAGAAATATTAATGAAAGTTTTGAAATTCATGAGTCCTAAACTCAAGTGATGTTATGTTATGATGAAAATGAATTATATATGCCAAAGTCACATGTGATCACAAATTTCAGGTACAAGAAAGCCCTTCATAACTGAGACACCAGATGAACACTGAGAAGTTAAAGTAATGGCACAGATGTGGAGAGAGAAATAGGAATAAAGCTCCACAGTACCACAGTCTGTAATACACCAAGGCTATAGCATAATTCTCAAAAATTAGGCCCTACCTCTGACTTTAGTCTCAGTGACTAGCTTTTCTCCATATTTGTCCATTAATATTCAAGGTAACCATACTTCAGTGCATCAGTGTAAGAATTTCAGTTGCTATCAATTATAGCCTTAACTAGTCTGAGGAACACAAAGCAAGTAGCTCCATGTGTATAGACACAAAAAAGCAATTTTGTGAATACTGAATCATTTCATATTTGGAGAGCAAAGGACAGTACTGACAAAATAAAGTTATTTTTAACTGGCTACCTACAGAATGTATTAAGTCTAAATAAACATTTCTCATTTTGTTCTTACCATAGTCTGATGGGGTGGATGTCATGTTATTATCCCCATGGAGTAGGCGTTCATTTTATGGATGAGAGCTAGAAAAGTTTAATGACTCCCTAGATTATACAACTAATAAGTGGCAAAGCCCAGGAGTCACTTCTGGCTGTCATATTCCAAAGTTGTCTTAAATAGTTTGCAATAATGCTTCTAAGTTGAGAGAAGAGTGTCACTAAAAATAGGAAACAGAAATTCAGAATTCTTATGAGTTGCCGGGAGAGAGTAGTCTCAACCTTAAACTGGTAATTTGTGTGCTGGTAGTGATGGGAAATAAAGACAAGAGTTGATATGGCAAGCTCTGTCATGATAAAAGCTCAGCAGGTAAATTTCATTTCATATTTCATGTCATTTTGCAGAGGAATTTTAACATAAATTAATAGATAACTAGTAGAATGCCTGCAATAAACATAATGCCTTGTTAAAAAATAAGAACCTAAAAGCTTGTGAGACTCTACTTATATCTTTATAGTTGTATTCATTAGCATTTAATTATTAATTAAATTAAGCATCCTCATCTATATGACTAATGGCTATTTAAAATATATAATAGCCAATATATGATCTTGAGTTTATAACCAAGTATGGCTCACACCCACCCTGATGACTTCCTACATCCAATCAATGTTACCACCATTCACCTATGTTCTCTATTACCAAACCTAGGACTTACACTTTCATTTTTCATTTTTTCATTTCCCCTTCCCAGGTCTATTCCAAAAAAGTCCTTGTTTCCTTTAAATGATTTATAAACTCACTATTCTCTCTCTATTAAAACAATGTTGAGGCTTCCAGGCGCCTGCTGACATAGGGGACCTCCCCCCCACCACCACCATGAGGCTTCTGGGGATGGCAGACAGTAGGGGACCTTCCTCTGTCTCTGCCCCTGCCCCACCGTGTCTCTGTGCCCCTGGGATGTGATAGGAAATATAGACGGGAGGGGCTTCCGGCAGAGGCCTGGAGAGAGCAGAGCTCTGCTGACTTCCACATAGGGGAGGAGGACAAGGAAGCCAAGCTCAACAGCGCCCACCACCATGTGGCCAGGAGCGGTACTGCACTGGCTGGCAACAAGAGTAGGCAGCAATTAATCAGGCTCCACTAGAGGGCACTCTAGAGACCAAACCTCAGCCAGCCCACCCAACAGTCCCACCCAGAGCTGCAATCCAGAGAAGGCACCCAGCCCCACACCACAGGGAGCAAAAACAGGCCGAAATCGAAAGGCACTGCTCTCCAAGCCACACCAATAAATTCATAAAAACATGGGTAAACTGAGGAGGACCCTAACATCTGGAGATACAGAGAGAACTCTTACTAAGTTCCAAAGTTCACCAAAACACACAGATCCAAGAGATGAAGATTTAAAAGCAGCCATGATAAAGGAAATACAAGCCCTGGTACAGGGCTAGTCACCTAGTACAAGAAATCCATGGAGGAACAAATTAGTTAAATTAAAGAAGATCTGATACAGAATATGAAAGACTCCATACAAAAGCAATTAAAGGAATTAACAGACACCGTAAAAAGCCAGACGAGCAGAATCACAGAGAAGGAGAAGCACATAGCAGTACTTGAAGGAAAACTGCAAACCAAAAATGACCAGGAAACCAAAAAGGAATTAAGAGGCAAGGCACTGGAAGGAAAAGTCCAGTACTTAATGAACAAAGACAAAAGAAATAATCTAATATAGATATACCAGAAGGAGAGGAAACAAGGAAAGGGGAAGAACAAGTAGTTAGGGAAATAATAGCAGAAAACTTTCCCACCCTTTGGAAAGAAGACTGCAAATCTAGGAAGTGAAAAGAGTCCCTAATAAAATAGACCCTAATAAACCAACACAAAGACATATAATAATCCAAATGGCAAAAAAAAAAAAAAAAAAAAGAGAGAAAGATGAACTCCTTAAAGCAATATGGGGAAAAAGGAACCTCAAAAACTCAAGTAAAAAGGAAGGGACATAAGAATCAAACCAGATCTCCCATTTGAAACAATTCAAGCAAGAAGACAGTGGAATGAAATATTTAAATGACTGAATGAAAGGAATTTTCAGCCTAGGGTACAATACCCAGCAAAACTCTCATTAATATGGGATGGTAGCCTAAAAACATTCTCTAACAAAAACGATCTTGCATTATTTGTGCAAACAAAACCGATTCTAAATGACCTACTCAGAGACAAACTACACAATCCAAACCCCCAATTGTAACAGCAACCACCCTACAGAACACAACTGCACAACAGCCCTCTCTGTCGATAATCTCCCTAAATGTTAACAGACTAAACTCTCCCATTAAAAGACACATAGTAGAGAACTGGACTAGAAGACATAAACCGTACTTCTGCTGCCTGCAAGAAATACACAAGTACAGGACAGGCATAGGCTTAGAATAAAAGGATGAAAATCAATCTTTCAGGCCAATGGAAAACAAAAAAGAGCAGGGACAGCCATTCTTATATCAGACCAAATTCCATTCAACCTCAAGAAAGTGATTAGAGACAAAGAGGGTCATTACATACTAATCAGGGGTACACTAGATCAAGAGGTACTAACCCTGATCAATATTTATGGACCTATTGTAGAGTCAGCAAAATATGTGAGGCAGTTGCTCACTAACCTGGACAAACACATGAAGGGAAATGTGATAATAGTAAACCTTAATACTCCACTATCACCACTGGACAGATCCACCAAACAGAAAAATAGCAAAGAAATAAGAGCCCTAAATAAAAAATTAGAAGATCTAGAGTTAATAGACTTATATAGGGCCCTTTACCTTCAGTAAACAGAATACACATTCTTCTCAAGCCCCCATGGAACCTTCTCCAGAATAGACCATGTATTAGGATACAAATCTAACCTATATAAGACCACAAGTGTAAGTTTCATTAGAAGCATCCTATCAGATCACTATGCAATAGAGGTCAAAAATGACTGCAAGAAGAAACTATGTTAATCCTAGTCTAAAAGACAAGTTTACCTCATATTTCTTTGTAACCTTTAAGGTAAAGAGTTGTCAATTATTTATACATTACATGAACCCTTTTATAAATTCAAAGAATAGTCCATATGAAATGTTCTTGCTACCAGAACAGCTGGATTCACAAAACATATATGTTCCCAAATTTCATCAGAGCATAATTTAAGCAAATTCTATTAACTACCCAAGATCTTGAGTCCAAAGAACTCACAGTAGTGGAACAAGCAGAACCTCTTTTCAGAAACTCTTCTCTAGACACTCAGGGCTTCATTGTTCAGTAAGAGCAAAACATCAAGTATGAGTCTTCCAATGAGATAAGTAATGGCATTTTCATATTTCTGTCTCTTGCTATACTTACCAAACAATACTTTGCTTCTATGTTCAACAAGGGTCTCCTTTAGTAAAGCTGTGAAACTGATATCTGTTCTTCACAGAGCCTCTAAATTGTCCTTACTAATGAGTTTCTCACTTCTTGACTTAAATCAACTAATTAAATATTTTCATACTTGTAATTAATAGAAAATATTTTAAAATAAAGTATGTAGCAACTCTATGGCCAAATATGATCTAACATGCATTTGCGTATCTTAACACACTGCCCATTGTATTCTGTAAGACATCAACATATCTCAGACATGAGATATTTAACAATAAGATTCCTTTGCTTACATTTTACTTCATTCTGTACATATTCCACAGATTTTCATGAACTCAACTTTATTTCAAATAGGTTTTGAACAGTATCACTTTAAATGCACTGTTCTTTTTTTTTTTCTTTTTTTTTTTTTTTTAGTTTTTGGGTTTTTGGCCACACCTGGTGATGCTTATGGGCTTCTCCTAGCTTGGAGTACCATATGAGACTCAGAGAGATTGAACCACAGTCCATCCTAGGTTAGCATACACAAGGCAATGCGCTACTGCTTGCACAACCGCTCCAGCCTTCCTTTTAAATAATCTCTTTCACACTCAATGTAAATTTGACTAAATTCCATTGATTATAATTTTGGTCTAACTATTAACTATTTGGGATGCATGCTCAGTTGCATACAGTGGCTACACATAATTGGGAATCAAGAGTCATTTTTGGCTGTGTTCAAAGAACCACGTGGGACAAGGGAAAACACCCAGGTTTTTGAACTATTTCTCCCTAAACACTAGATTTTAGAGACACATCACTAATTAAAACTCATATTTTATTTGTTATTTTCATTAATTTTTTAAATCACTTTGTTTGCCTTTTCTCAATGATAAATGCTATTTTAAAGGGCTCAAAAGTATATACAAAACACACGCTTTCACACGTACACGCACACAACCACTTCTATATATTACAGTGCCTAGAATAGTGGCTGGTCTTTAGAAACTTGGAAAAAGTATAAATCTGAAAGAGGTTTTTATTTTATGTTCAAAGAAAAACATTACAATTACATTACAATTAATAAAAACATTACAATTAATATAATTTCTTACTAATACCTCTTATGAAGAGAGCAAGATTGGGGGATATTATATAGATATATATCACAAGAAGTTAAATAGTGGTACTGTCTTTTTTATAAATAACCATGAAACTAAAAGTATCTCAGCATTAATATGATTTTCAAATATTTTTTTGATTTTCAAATGTTTATGTTGAGTATATTCAATAATATTTATTGTATCTGTAACAAAAATCATAGAGAAAATTATTTAATATGTTTATGGCATGAAGAATCTCAGCTTGTCAAAGAAGAGAGTCAGAAAGAATTAGAAACATCTTTTCAAGTGATAATTTTAGTTGTATTAGCTCAAAAAGACAAGATAGCATCACAGATTGAGACTTGGGAAATGTACACAATTTCTGGAAAACTTATTTTTATTCATAATAAATGATAGTTCATTTGGGTAGCCCATTGGATAGATAAACCAAGTGATTGATCACCAATAAATCCTAAATGCAACTTTAAGTCATCTCTAGATGATGAGAGGAAGGATGTAAATGGGAAAGTGAAGAAGGGAGAAAGAACGTAAAAAAGAGGAAGAGAGAGAAAAAGAGAGAGTATTTTGTTGCTATCTTCTATTAGGTATTCACTTTTATAAACTCATGGAAACTACAGTTCTCCTTGTTCTCTTTCTCCCCACTGGAACATTTTTCTTCTGAAGTACCATAACTTCCTGGTATTTTCATATGAGCACAAAATTCATGAAAACATCTTTCTTTTCTCACTGGTCCTTCTTTCCCTATGACTGGTATACTGTATATCTTTTAATATGAAATCATAAATATTCAAGTCAATCTACTGGTACTAAGATAAAACATTTTCTTACTTGAATAATCTACATATTATATAAATTTGAAATATTGCATAAGTTGTAAATGTTAACCAGCACTGCAGTTATACTGTGTAAGCTCGCATCTTGAATTCTTAAGTAACAAAAAATATAGAATAAAGGAAGTAAACTTAGCAACTAATAAATTACGTGTGATTATTATTTCATCATCTTTGAAGACAGACCAAAGATGAAGCTTTAACCATTGAACATTAATTGTGCAATAAAGAAATAAAATCATTTAAGATATATCAGTACCCATATTTATGAGGGTACTTATTTTTTCTCTTATTTATAAATCATTTCAATATGGATGAAGAAATTACTGGTAGGCTGAAGATGAAGTAAATCTGAGCTTTCATTATAGTACTATTTGCCCCAAGCAAGAAGAATGAAATGAAATAAGCTTCTTTCAATAGTGATATAAACAGATCCATTCAGCATATGCAGTTGCTTACAACAAATCAATATACTTTTTGAATTCTAGTCTGACAAAAATCTAATAGCAAACAAAAGATAATATTGTGGTGAAACATTTCTACAGAGCAGTGCAAAAGATCTCTATCAAGCTTTCCTTTCTAAATATAATTTATATCCTACCTCTTTCAAAACTGCTGACATTCTGAAGAGATATTTTGATATGATCTCTACAGATTCCATATAGCTTAAATTTACTTCTGATTTACCTGGAAAGGGTGTCAGTAAGCTCTGCATATAAGTGGAGATACTAACATGGATTTGTAAGTATTCCTGAATTTGTTTATATCTCTATATTTCACATTGAAAGAAAAGAATGTAAAATTTCTTATACAGAGTTACATTAAGAGCTAAATATACAAAATTCTGTTAAGTATTTTATGTGTTTGAGGTTAAATCATAAGTAGACTCTGAGTCTAAAAATGTTATTGCAGCAAACATTCTGTTCCTTTTCTGTCAGAGACAATGAGGATAAGCTTGGAAAATTCTCCTTACTATGTATTGGGAACCTTGTTCCTGGTTCATTTTCTGAGTTTGAGTCATACATTGTATAGTTCAAAAGATCATAAAATGATATTATTATAAAATATTCAGATATTTAGAGAATTCACCTTTGTTTGGAAAGTTTCAAAGACAACAATAACTTTGAACATTTTGAACAACTTTTCACCATTTATTCAATAGTGTATCAGCACTCCAGTTTTATAAATAAATAAAATATAAATTCTTGGGTGGTTCTAAACAGCAATAACTTAAATTTATTTTAAAATTTCTTTGAACATGATCCCATTTGTGCCATGGCATTCTATTCTGTTACATACACTTTATACAAGTAGGAAAGAACATTTTCAACTATGAAAAAGGAATATATATTTTTGGTCTAAAATATTAAATATAATATAACAGTAACAAATATAACAAATACAATATGACAGACATAATATATTATTTTATAATATATTACATAATCATATGATATATAATCACATTATAATATATACAATGTAAATATATTATATACATTTAATATATATTATATAACAAAGATAATATAAGAGTAACAAAATTACATTGATAATGGAATTCTAATAAGGAAAAAAGTATTCTAGCATTAATTAAAATGAAGTCAGTTGTGCATGAAAATTCAAAATACATACCATGATAAAAGGAAAGCAAATATTGTCCTGTGAAAGAAAAATAAATACAAATTTCAAGGAAAAACGTTCAATGGTGAATCTATAATGAAAGAGATTTGCCTACAGAGCAGTCTGAAGTGTGTGTGTCTGTGTGTGTGTGTGTATGTGTGTGTGTGTGTGTGTGTGTGTGTGTGTCTGTGTTTAATCTAGTTGCACCTATTAAACAGACAAACATTTCTTTAACACTTTAAGATAGACAAGCTGTTCTGGCCCAATACCCCATCAGTTCCTTGAACGTGCAAGACAATAGCCAATCAAATTTTAGGATTTCCATTTTACCTCTTTCTTTTTTTCCTGCCTCTTTGACATACTGGCTACTTTTCTTGAACCTAAATTTTTATATTAGCTATTTATCTGTGATCCAATTTAATGTGATGACCCTCTAGATTTCCTTTGGCTTTGTCTTGCCTTTCTTACTTAGATTCTTGTCCTTCAACACCTTAAATTGTGGTAGTATTTCTCTAGTAAGAAACCGCTGCTCTGTCTTTTTTCAGTGAATAACTCAATATAGAAGTATAGAGAATTTATTTAAAATGAGAGACCAGGGGCAAAGAGAGAATTCAATTGATGGCAATTGCTTTGTATTTGGCCAAAAGGGTTTGATCCCTCGAACCCTATATTATCCCTCTAGTCATGCCAAAAGTGATTCCTAGAGTAGACTCAGGGATAAGTCCTAAACACTGCAGGGTATGGTCCAAACTCCAATAAATATAAAAATATATATACAAGGAACTCATTGGATATATTTGGAAGCTCAGAGAATAGCAGGTTAAATTAAGCCATCAAATTTGGAATTGCAAAATGTACAAAAAATGTTTTAATACTGCAAGACCAATTAATAGGCAACTTCTTATATATAAATAAATACCAACAATTCCATTCCATTGTACAAGATTAATGTCTGTAGAGGAATTATTCCTATCTGGATTAGAGTATATGGCTTCTGGGTTAAATGCTGTAAGTGAACCTCAAAAGTAAAATAGAAAGCTACAACATGAAACTGAAGTTTACTTAGAAATGGTAAAAAGGAAAAAGCAACCAATACTCTACTTTCTGTTTTATCTTCCCCTTCTCCTATCAAACTTCCAAAGAATAGTGGCTTGACCAGAAACAATCTTACACAGAAAACTGAAAATCATTAAAGTGAATTATTTTATGTATTTAATATAATATGCAGCTCTATTAGTTTCAGAATCTTTCAAATTTCAGAAATTCATATACATTAATGCTGATTAAAGTCTTCAATCATAGTTAAGACTAAGATTTTTATTATAGAGGTAATTATTTAAGAAGTAAAATAATATCTAGATAATTGGGTTAATCCTATAATGGGAATACAATTCTATTATTAGGGATATACAGACCATATTTAATTCTCACAAATCTTTCTGAGGAGGGTATTACTTCATACGTTTAAAGGTGAGAAAACTGAGTTTAGATATCTAAAACAATTTCAAATTTCCTGAGGACAGCTTTATTGGAGACAAGATAATTCTATTATATAGGTAATATTATACTCCACATATAAAAATCAATTATGACATCAAAAGTATTAGTCACAATGTGGAACTAACCCAAATGAATCCAGATTAAAAACATAATGAAACTATTAAGGAGATTTAAGGGAAAAAAACCTGCTTGTGAATACTATTATAAGTAATGATAACTATAAATCCAACTGCCTTTTGGCCTCACCCCTTTCATGTAAAATAAATATTTCAAAATTAATTTCTTAAACATTTAATTTATTTTTACTCACTAGCCACTTGGTCCAATAATCTTGTTTATTATAAAACAAGAGCATCAACAACAGTCTATGTGTTAAAAAACATTACCATTACAGACCAGAGCTATACTACAGCTGAACTGGGATTGATTTCTGGCAGCCCATTTGGTTCCCTGAGCACCACCAAGAGTAACATCTGTGCATTGCTGGGTGTGGCCAAAAAATTGGCAAAAACAGACAAAAGATATCAAGTATGTAATTTTTTGGAATTATTCTTTCAAATAATGACATGTTTTTATCACACATATCATTTATCCCAGCCCAAAGAAGGTAATAACAACAGCTTTCAAATAAATTAGATAATAACTAACTTTTTAGGACTATTTATGATCAAATTAAAGGCCATAAGAAACCAGGTACTTGAGCAAATGAAGTAGAAATATGCAAATTTCCAGTTTTCTGTCTAACAGTTAAAAACTGAAGTTTGCTACTATTTTAACATCTCAACATCCAGTCAAGATTTGAATAAGCCCTTTCAAGAATATTTTTTTAGGTCTGTCAATATAGTGAGGTCAAAGGTCAATTGCCTACCTCCAAAACTGGAAATTGCAATGAATCTGAGAATTCCAACCTACCAGAGCAGAAACACTTATGCATAAATCTCCATAGAAATCAGTGCTGGCTTTAGGTGACCTGAACAATAAATGACAAAAACGCTCAAGATCATGTATAGACAAGTCTGAAGCATAAGTCAAGGGAATTCAGACATTGGAGAGGAGCACACTTTCAAGTTTCAACTTAGAAGCTAAAACATGTTCTTATGCCATGTAATAGACAAAATCTTATCTGGTTTCAGGCTGGTGGTGGTGGGGATTAAACATTTCAAAATTTTCCAGAGTTATTTTTTATTGTAATAATTTATTCAAGAGACAAAATTGATTAACATATTGAGGTAAACTGACATAACATAATATAGTAACATAACATAACATAACATATAATTACTATAATATATAATACATGTAAATAAAAGAACATTTCTAAATAAAACACAATTTTTTATAATGACTTACATATCTTTCACAGTAGTATTTTAGGTACATATTAACATTGAATCAGGGGAATATCCATCACCCCCAGTGTTGTCCTCCCTTCATCCCTGTTCCCAAGTATATATCCCTTTCTCTCTCCTTTATCCCCCAGAATGCTAGTTAAACTAAAAGCATATATGTTAACACTAATGTAGACCTTTTTTTTGCACTTCCAGATATTGTTACTAGTGATTTCTTAAAGGTTTAGAGTCAAGGGAGCACTGTATAAACAATGTTAGAGTGGCAATTATCGTTTGCATGGGCCCACCAAAGTATGTGGGTCATGGAAAGGAAAAACTTTTGGCCTAAGTACAAGGAGACCTTACCCCTAAAATTTCCTGACATAAGACCATTTCTAGGCTCCATGCAAACTAGTTTGTCCACTCCTGGTCATTGTCTGTAGTGCCCATACAGTTATATTTTTCACAGTCTCTGTTGTTGGTACCCTTTTCTGTATTGAAGGTTCTGGAATCTGTATATCCTACATTGAAGTCAGGATGGTGCAGAGCAGCATCTAATTTCAACTCAGAATTAAAAGGCAATGCAGAAAGCCCTGTCCAGTACGTAGGTCGTTGTTGTTTAAATCTTCTCAGTGTTAAGGGAAGACTCTTTTGAGTAAATCGATGTCAGAGCAGCAGTAGGGTCTTCTTTGGTAGAGAATTGCTTCCAGGTGATGTCATAGACAACTTTGGATGTTTCATAGATGGCTTCCCTGGTTCAGGGGTGACTGAAAAATGCCCAAACCTCTGAGGCCTGTGCCAGGTCATCATGTCAATGTTCAGGGTGTAAGGTTCCATTGCACCACTAGATTTGTGTGTTCCTATCTCTATTAGATAAGAACTTATTTGTGTGTATAGTATTTTTCATTTTAATGTGCCCAAGCAAACAAAGAATAATGCCACCTGGCATTATCAGTGCATAAGGGGGCTGCAGGAACAAGTCCAACAATCCCCGTGACCTGGTTCAAACATAAGCATTAAACTGAGGGACTCTTTAACCAAAATTCTTTATTGAATAGTTCACAAAGAGAAAAAAAGATAAAAAGTGGGGGAAAATAAACAATCTAACTTAAGACAGTAGACACAATATCACCGTTTAAGAAAATTTGTGTATTCCCATCTCTATAAGAACGTGTTTGTATATAATTTCCCATTTTAATGTGCCTATGCAAAGGAAGAACATGGCAAGATTGGTGCCTATGGGGATGCTAGAACAAGTCCAACAATCCAATTGATTTGGTTCTTATATAAATATTAAATGAAGGGACACTTTACAAACTTCCTTATTTAACAAATAACAAAGGGAAGGAAAGATGGAGAGGAACTCTTTCACCAAAATACCTTATTGAACAGTTCACAAAGAGGAGAAAAGATTAAAAAGTGGGGAAAATAAACAATCTAGCTTAAGACAGTGGACTCAATTGTCACTGTTTATAGGAACTAATCAGAAACCTAGTATGGTAGCAACCATAGTTACACAATAAAAGAAGGAAGAGGCCAAGAGGCCGTTGAGAGTAAACAAGTAGGTAAAGAGTACTGGCCTCTTCCCAGCCTGAGAGTTTATCCTCTCATTTTTATTTTGAAAATATATGGTACCCCCACCTGAAATGGTCTCTTCCCAAACTAAAAGTCCATCCTCCCATTTTATTTTAAATATACATGGTATGGTTTTTAAAATGGAGACCAATGAGGAAAAAAAAATACCAGTGAATGACAAGACATAATGTCCCGACATACACCAGTGCTGCATCGGCCTGCCATCCACCCCATGTATCCCCCACTTAGTGTCGGGAGAGAAAGGGGGAAAGCCTGAGGACCACGATAGAGTCCACCTGGGTTGGCAGCCAGGGAAGACCTGGAGTAGGGGAGGAATTAGGGGAATGGCTGGAGGCCTGCCAAGCCTCCCAGCACCCCCCAAGCTAGGAAAATGCCTACGGTCTGGGGTGTCCCCTAACCCCATATCTGGGAAGAGCCGGCCTCCAGGATCAAATCACCCGGAAGCCAGCTATCTGCCCGGGCCCTCCCTCTGATCTTCCTCCCTAGAGTAGCCAGAGTATTTTAATTTTCTTAAAAGGATAAGCAGATACTGAGATCCCTAGACACAGAGGCCTGATAGTATCACCCAGGACAGAGCAGAGGTCTTACAAACACCACAAAAGCACCACCGGAAGAGTAAATGATCCTGAACAGAGTCTATAGTTGATCCCATGACAATACACTCCAAGGGCGGAGAAACCCCATATCTCTTAGGCCAAGTGAATTCTTTTTCGAATGACCCCAATATTTACTGTGCCTGGGCAGGAGGGAAAAAAAAAAAAGCACAAATCATTATTTTTTATATATATTATTTTATTTTCATTTATTATTATTATTTTTATTTACCTATCTATTTTTGGTAATTTCTCTGTTTGGGTGTGATAATTGAAGTTGTCCCCAGTTATACTTATTCTTTCTCTTCCTTTCTGTTCTTCCTTTGTATACTATGCCATGTTTCCTATATCAAGACCATGACATTTTTTTGTTTGTTTGTTTGCTTGTTTTGTTTTGTTTTGTGTTTGTTTTTGTGGGTTTTTATTTTTTTGTTTGTTTTGTTTTGTTGTTTTTTTTGTTTTTGTTTTTGTTTTTTTTTTGTTTGTTTCATTTTGTTTTTTTGGTGCTTGTGCTTATTGTTGGAGTCCTCACGGGATATTTGACACTTCTTTTTGTACTGGTGGAATGTTTCACCTTTTTTCTCTCCTTCATTTCTCAAACCGATGTTGAGAGCCTCTGGAAGAATTCCACTTATTTTCGGCGTATTAGACTTTTACCCCAGTTTATTACTTTTCTCTCCTTTAAACAAAACCACGTAACTTGAACTAGCTAGTCCTGCCCCCCCAATTAGGGGGGGAAACAAGGGAGACACCAGGACCAAATAGGTGCAAGACTACTATGCAGTAGGCTAGATACAGAGGAGACCACACATCCTAGCTACCCTGGGGGTGAGGGAAGAGGATATGGGTGGTAGGACAAAAACGGAGGTGTAGGGAGGACAACTTGGTGATGGGAATCCCCCCTGATTTTATGTAAATATGTACCTAAAATATCATTGTCAACAATATGTAAGCCACTATGATCAAATAAATAAATAAATTAAAAAAAAAGGATAAGCTCTCATGAGAAACCAATTTACAGAAACTAAGAGTCTAGAGTTTATCCAATACTAAGTCACTTTCAGAGAAGAAATACACAACTCCAGTCTTTCTAGCCATATTGTTTGATCTCACAAGGTAAAGATGGGTAATATATTGATGTACAAATATACCAGGTTATAGACTCTCCAATACCTGATTAAAAGGACTATAAATATTTCTTTTCTCACCGGGAAGGTGGCGCTAGAGGTATGGTGTTTGCCTTGCAAGCGCTAGAGTAGGAGGGACTGCAGTTCAATCCCCCAGCATCCCATATGGTCCCCCCAAGCCAGGAGTGTTTTCTGAGCACATAGCCAGGAGTAACCCCTGAGTGTCAAATGGATGTGGCCCAAACCCCCCCAAAAAATATATTTCTTTTCTCCCACATATTTTCGCATTTTGTCTCAATTCTTGTTTGTGGTGGTTTCTTTGATTCTTCACATCAGCTTTTAGTAATCAAGAAAAAATAACATACATATTAATACAAAATTTAAAAGCATAACCATTTTGAAAGGAGATAATATGAAAATCAAATTCAGATTTGTTAGAATTATCACACTACTAGAAGCTATGAAAGATGCTGCATTTTTTCTTTGTTTTGCTTTTGGGATCCACCCTGTGGTGCTTACTCCTGACTCTGAGCTCAGGGATCACTTCTGGCATGTGTGGGAACCATATGGGGCAGCAGGAAATGCCAATCTTGGTTAACCACTCATGACTATAACTGACTATCATTGGTGTTTGTTGTTCAGCCTCTTTCATATGACCTGTGTTTTAGGACTTTTATCTTTCTCACTGACTTTTCTGTAAATATCACTTATCTGTTCCACATTAGAACTATTTTCTAGACATTCAAACATCAAAACATATAAGTCTGTGTGTTCCTTCACACAGAGTTTAATCGAGTAAAAGAACATAGTCATGTTGATCTTTTTGCAAAACTCAAATACAATGCAGTTTTGTACATGTCATAGTTGAACATTTATTTATATAAATAAGAATAGTTATTACATTATAACTGTATTACATTATTTGAATTTCTTTATTACATAGGTTAAAACCATATAGCAATCATCATAAATTGACTTTTATTGATTTATTTTCTGTTTTAATAGGTAACCTAAATATGAATTGCTAATTTGGATGTCTCCCAGCTTTTGTATTTTGCTAGTGCTTTCTTCAACCTCAATAAGCATAATAATGCTACTTAATCTGCATTATATCTTGGGAGTTTTGAATGATGTTTTCTTAGCCCAGGATTTCTTATAATGTTGTAGTTAGTTCTGACTTTCAAAGTTGTAATTTGTTTATGCTTATATTATTTTATTGAGCATCTTGTTTTCCCTCCTACTCAGCCCCTCATCAAGCAAATAAGTCTGAAATACTTTGGATTTCAAGTTCAAATTATTTTTTATTAGATTCTACGTTCCAAAAACATCAGTGAGTGGGCTTGCATTTTGTTTCAAACCAGTCATTAAATTTTAAATACTAGTTGATCTAGAACAACTTTAAAACATCTAATAAAGTCAGTATTGCCGAACTCCAAGTATTAGTCTATCATACTTCAAGTTCATCCATAACAAATGCTGTTAAAGTAAGTTTTAATAGTGACTACAGTATTAGGTCATAATCATTTATTTATAGTTTAGATCATTAGATATATGGCAGAATCATTCATGAAAAGATATATAATAAGTCATAGATTTGGAAAATTTTTGCTTGCTTTGATTTATTATGTTCAGGGATATATACCCAGTACTGCTCAGGAGCTACTCCAGACTCAGTGCTCAGAGTCTTTCTCTCAAATATGGGAAACAATGAGGTGACAGGTGTTAAGGGTCAAACTCCAGACTCCTGTATGCAAAGTATCTCAAACTCAATTTACCTGGGGGCCAAAGGAGGAAAAGTCGGGGTGATCCTTGAGTGCATAGTCAGTAGTAAGCCTTGAACATTGGGGGGTGACCCAAACAACTAAAACAAAACAAAACAAAAAAAGATTCCTCTAGGGCAGGGTCACAAAATGTTGTACGGAGGGCTGCAAATGGCCCACAGGCCGCGAGTTTGAGACCCCTGCAAGTCTTTAAGAACATTTTATTTTTTGTTTTATTGTGCCACACCCAGTGGCGCTCAGAGGTTACTCCTGGCTCTGTGCTCAGATATTGTTCCTGGCAGTCTCAAAGGACCATATTGGAATCTGAGGAGAGAATCTGGGTCTTTGGTGTGCAAGGCAAATGCCCTACCCTCTGTGATATTACTCTAGCTCCTGTTCTAAACCTTTAAATCTTCTTTACATCTCTTGGCAAATTTTAATGTTATTGTTTGGATATTTACTTTGATATTCCTTGAGATATTTTCTGTTAAACTTCTGTTTCTACAAAATATACTTAGTAAAGATTATGTATTATAATATATTTTTATTAAATGTATACACTTATTTTCTCAGGATAGATTTGTAGATATGGAATTTATCTTTTTAAAACATTTTTTGAACATCAACAAAACCTTTTTTATTTATAGTATTGATTTTAATTTTAACTTGGGCTTTTTTCAACTTATTAGTAAAAATTTATACATGAACTATTACAGCAAGACACCATCTACAATATATATGATTCCTTCCATCACTGCAAGTAAAACTGTATACATTATAGTTTTCTTTAAAAAAAAATCCCTCCAAAACAAGTGTCTGCTTTTAGTTAATACATAATTAAAATTGTACTCCAAATTTCTATAACAGTATTTTAAGCTGGTCCTACATTGTGTTTACTTAGAAGGCTCACATATGTAAATGTCATACTGACTTATCTATATACTGTACTCATTTTTTTCTTTGTAATATAAATTTTAATTGTCCTCTATCATAGCATTTTTTTTCAAAAAGAAAAAAAAACCACCTAAATGGTGTAAGATTAAAAGAAGAACCACAAATCACCAGAATATAAATAAATTTGCTATGCTCAATTCTAAGGTCTATATAAACTATTTAGGTTCTGTCTGGCCTTCTTAAGAAATGCTGTGAAATATCCATTGTGATGAATCTAATATAGATTCTACTTTTCTTGTGTCTATGATCACAGCTGTAATGATTCTCTAGTAGCATTAGATAATACAATAGTTGTGTTCTATGGTTGACTTTTACTAAATTGATATTCTGACAAAACCTAATTATGTGTCATTGAAGAAATAAAAGAAGTTCATGAACTTCATTTTACTAGACATATATTTAGAAATGCATTCACTTCCTAGAGAACGTTCTAATATAGAACTGGAAAGGATAACTGTCAGGCCACCATATGGCTCTCCTTGTCTAGCAACCTAAATTTGGGATGATCTCAGTTTTAGAGAGGAGTTCCTGGAAACCATCAAATGCAAAACCTGGCAAAATTGCTACAGTGTACTTCTGCCTGATAGAACAGAGGAAGACCCTCTGAGTAACTAATTCATCTCCAAGTCTAGACTAATAATGTCACAATAGGGTTAGCAAGCTATTCAAAAGCTATTCCCAAGATATCTGGAAGTAATAAAAGTTTTAGAGTCCTTTGACTGAATGTGACCCTTTTTAACTTTAAAACGGCTAACATGACCCTTTCTATATGACATAGTAAGCTTACTTTCTGCAATAAAAAATCTTAGCACTGGTTACAAAGGAAACCAGACTTCTTCCTATAGAAATGATTACTTTGCTACACATATGACTGCCGTTTCCTTCCACAGTTTCAGATAGTGAGAAAATAATGCATACTACTAAAACAAATAAAAAAAGAACGTTTTGTTCACTCACACAATAAAATGTTAATTTTGCATATGATACATTTTTTGTTTTTTTCAACTAGTCCTAATATTCTTTACTTAATGGAAATCCCAAGTATATTGCATTTTAGCATGATTAATATATTAATTTCTTAACTTGTATTGTTTGATAAAAGAGAAAATAATATTCAGTATAATGTTAGCCATCCCTTTTTTGATAAAGCCATTTAAAATAATTATGGTATATTAATTTAGGTATTGAATAATGAATATATCAGTTATCCTTATCTCTTTTTTAGAACATGCATATGTGTAGCTGAAGCCTCATGCCCAGGGTATTTGAGAGAATCAAGTCTGGAAGTAAACACCAGTGCAGAAAATAATCCACACATGATTAAGGTATTAAAACAGGTTTAGGAACTACACACACACAAACACACACACACACACACACATACACACACGCACGCAAGGACACGCACACCTTTTGTATCTATAAAAAACATAGCTCAGTTGTGGAAAACTGAAACCATGAGTCGTCTCTCCATGAGACCCAGGGTCTTTATTAGGAAGCATAAGACCACACCATAGAGTAGAGCACAGGTGGTCTTGGACACCAATCCAAAGGATGATTACATCGAAAGGTGCTTCTGACCAATGAGTAACAAGCATATTATAAATAGGATGGAAACTGGTTAACTCAACATCTCCCCTTTTTGACTTTATAGAAAAATGTAGAAATATGAACTAAAAAATGTAATTTGCATTCCAAGGTTCTAAGAAAAAGGTGGATGCCTCTATCTAAAATATAAGAGAGGTAAGAATATTTTTCATAGGTGCAGCAAAAGTTGTAAAAGTAGAAAAAGACTTTTGGTCTAAAAAAAGGGTGTCCTTACCCATGAAGCATCCTGCCATAAGACCACATACAGGATCCAAGCATACTAAATAGTTTAACTCCGAAGTTTAATTTCATGGTCCCAGAAAAAGTTCTCAATCATGGTTGTCAACATCAGGCCTCATTAATTGGAGATCTTGACGTTAGCACACACTCTATGTCAAAGTAAGGATGTCTTGAGGTGTTTCCTAGTTTCATCTCAACTTTGGGTATTGAGGCAGGAAATATGCCTTCAATGCAAGTTGTTGCTGATTTTCAAGTCGTAGTTAGGGTATTTCATAAGCCCACACTGGGGCAAGTAAGTGCCAAGGCAGTTTTAGGAGCTGTCCTGGTAGAAGGTCTATTCCTGTTGTATGTGCAGAAAACTGTGCCATATCCATAGATGGGACACATGGTTCAGAGTGGTCAGCTAATGTCTAAGCAACTGAAGACTAATTTAAGTCACTATGGCAAATGTTCAGGATAGAAGGCTCCCCTTCTAATTTCTAACAGAAATTAAAAATTCAAAATTTCTAACAGAAATTTTGGAGTTCCTCCATAATAGATAATAACTCTTCATTGTTTCTAAAATTTAATGCACCCATGCAAAAAGAATAGTGCTACAGGATACTATTGGAGCCTAAGGGGAATATAATGAATAACCAAACAATTCCTATAAACTAATGTTATCAAAAACACAAAATTCCAAGGATATTATATAATAATATATATAATATTATATAAGGATATTATATAATATTTATTATGAATTCATACTAGCAAATCTAAAGTGGTGAGCTATATCTACATAATGAAATATATAATAATTATATATATTGGGGAAATACACTTCAGAAATACACTTCACAAAGAAGGTATACACATTCCCTAAGTTTTTTGAAATAGTCTGAGGAGAGAATCAATTCTGGGTCACATAAGCTGGCAACATGGTCTTGTGAAGCCTGAAAAAAATGGCTCGCAGCATTCATGTATCAAGAAATGTCTTAGAGCAGACAGTCTCTCAAAATCTGAAACCAGTTGTGGGTAACAGAATAAGGTGAAGTGAAGTGGGAATGAAGGTTAGTGCCAAGAGCATAATAGCAGTAGCAGTGGCAGCATCTTATCAGTAAGGTGACAGGAGTTGGGTTTGGAGGTGGAGGTTCATGAGGAGTTCAGAACTGAGGCTAAAAGAATTAACTAGGGAGAATTCAAAGTGAGAGAGTGAAAGAAAAACAAATAGGAAAGTATTTGTAAAGTGGAGAGTTCTGGGTGGGAATAAAGGGCAGATAGTTGAGAAAGAAAAGGCTATCTAGAAGAAAGGGCTATATAAAACACATACAGACATTGCATACAAAATGGAACACAGAAGTGGCCACCATACACGCACTTACACATACATAGACCAACAAAGAAGGTCTATCCAAAGATTGCAGTTGAAAAACTGACCCAAGTGGAATGGGTCAAAGTGCTTCAAAATATAAAGCCTGCATGACAGGTGTAAAAGTTTTCCATTTCTTTGGAGTAATCAACATTGATAGGGCAGAACTTTCCTGAAAAGAACTTCAAGGTCTAGAATGAGCACAGAATATTCCCCAAACAATCATAATTTTTAAGTCTAGAATATGAAGCAATATTGAAATTAGCACTGTAAAAAGAATCTACACCTCTAATTATAGTATCAAATGTTTCAAACATTCAAGTTCCTTTCCTGAAGACAAAAAGAACAAAAGCATATAATATAGTAGAAAACTCACATGAATCAAAAACTAATCTCAAACAACATACTCAATGAATGAGCACTCTATCAAGAGTCCATGAAATTCAGATCCCTTATCCAAGGATATATATGGAGAGAGACATTATACAAGCAGGTGTAATCAAATGGAGGATCAATTATTTAAAATAGTTGTTAATGGGGCCAGAGTGGCATGGAGCAGTAAGGTGTCTGCCTTGCCAGTGCTAGACTAGGATGGACTGCAATTGTATCCCCAGCGTCCCCTGTGGTCCCCCAAGCCAGGAGCAATTTCTGAGCACATAGACAGGAATAACCTCTGAGCATCAATGGGTGTGGCCCAAAAATAAATAAGTAAAATAGTTGTTAAGACATCATTAATACTGTATTAAAAATCTGATAGAGGAGCCAGAGAGACAGCATGGAGGTAAGGCATTTGCCTTGCATGCAGAAGGATGGTGGTTCAAATCCGGGCATCCCATATGATCCCCAGAGCCTGCCAGGAGCAATTTCTGAGCATAGAGCCAGGAGTAAACCCTGAGTGCTGCTGGGTGTGACCCAAAACCCAACTCCTCCCAAAAAATCCAATGGAATATATCACAGTAATGCAAAACTAGGTTATCCAAACTATCTTCAAGGATCACTGTAAACAAAAATATTAAAATTTTATTATAAACGTAATGGTATATTAAATTAAGACACTAAAACATTCTAATAATGAGCACTGTCGTGGGAGTTCATTCTTCCAAACACACCCTGCAGCTGTTTCCTGTTGATAAAAACCTAAGAACATTTTAAAAACATATATCATAATAAATATTAATAAAATACATATGTAGTTAAACATCTGCTAATCTAAATATCTGTATCCATTGAAGCAGGTCTCTGAAGTATAAAAAAATATAAGGTGCAGAATATATCACAGACAAGTCGGAGATTTCTAAAACTTCTTGAACATCAAATTTAAACAATGTCTTACTGAATTTTTACAAAAGGCTGTGCAATGATCATTATTTCACCATAGTGGTTTGAAACAGAGAATAAGTTGTATTCTTCAGGGTTATTCTTAGTGTACTGTGATAAGTCAAGGTTTTCTAAATGAAAGTCCACATAGGTCTGTAGTTTGTTCACCTGCTTTCACTGTCATAGAAAAACCATTATAAATATATTAGAGAACAGATGCTAATTTCCAAATCTTTGTCCTTTTTAAATAACCCTGCTGTGTGTTTCGGTAGATACAAAAATCCTTATTATTGTCTCTCAGCTCTTTTTCTCTGAAAAATAATTTAAGACAATCTTGCTACATGCATTTATCTGCAGGTGTCAAAGACAAAGTTAAATGAGTAAAGATCTCAAATGTCCAAGAATCTTGGTGACAGATGAGGCACTGAACTGAGGATTTGAGCTGGCCTTGGAAAAATTTAAAAATAATACTCATTAAACTGCTTGTGTCTCTGCTAAGCTTGTTTTGCAGTTTTTTGAGTCAACAGATGATCACTATTTTTCTCTATATGTCTTTTCTGCTATTTAGCATTATTAAGGTCCTGATGTAGACTCTCCATCATGAATAGAAGTATTTCAGGTAGACCTTGTTGACTGTGCCCTGTAGACTGATCATTTAACTTTCTAATGGTCTTATTAAAGTATTTTCGGTTGACGATTACCTGTGTTGTCCTGTCCACAGGCTTTTATAATTTTATCAATCTCTTCTTCACTTTGTCTTTATGTCCCAACCTATCTGATCTGATAAAGTACTCCTTATAATGGTTCTGGTCAAAGTAGTCAGTCAAATTTGGAATACCATACAGGCATTATAGTTTTGAGATCATATAACAAGTGTTATTATGAATTATAAAATCTAGTGTGAGCAGGACCAGTTACCTAATCTATAGAACCAAGGTTCTGGGACTGGTTGTTTTCTCTTCTGATAGTCTCTGTCTCAGTGTGTGGTGTCACCTTACTGTCCTTATTACCTGTTGAGGTCACAGTTTGTTTCCTGTTCTTCTGATTTTCAGTAATCTGTGTTGGGTCTGAAGGGAGGTTTTTAATCTTACCATATACTAAGGTCTGATGTTTTCATCTGTGAGAATTCTGCTTCTGAGAAGGCGTAGTGGGACCCTGAGTTTCTTGCCAAGGTTGCCATTTTTGGAAACATAAGCACATCCTTTTTCTCTAATGAGTAGATAGATTACCAGAAACCCATATATTATCAATTTTTAAACAAATATGTGAATTAATTGGTTTTTTTTGTACCTGAGCATCTTCTTTAAAATGTTTTTCTGCAGCTGTATAGAGCTCCCCTTGAGGGTAAATTCAAGAAGTTTAGTGGAAGTAATGTTAAGGATAAAATGTCAATCGGTGGCATGTCCTTTTTTTCTGTATTTTTATAATTGAGTTTTGAGAGACCTGTGAGCTCTTTTAACTAAGCCTTGTCTTTGTGGATTTTATTCCAGTGATATGTTTAAGTCGCTATTCTTCACAAAATGAAAAGTTTTACTGGTATAGGTAGGGTCATTGTCTATCTTTATGGTTTAGGGGAGTCCTATACTGGAAAAACATTGTAGCATTAAGGTGCAAACAGCTTTAGCTCTTTCAGAACTAAACTCATTGGTGTTCCCCATGTTAATGTTAGTAGTGTGAATAACTGCATGGTGGTAGCAGTTTTTTTTGAAATAAGTCAATATGTGTACTACATTTGCCATAAATTATCTGTCTATAAACCTCAGGGATTGGCCCCAGCTACATGTATTCTTTTATTCAAAGGCATGCAAATGGTACATGTATTGATAATATGTCTGGCTTGCCTCAATGTAATATGATAGTTCACATGCAGACAGGAGGCATTTGTGTGTAGCACTGCATGTTCTTCTTCAGATGACTTAAATATTGGCATGACCGCAGTCAGCAGTTTTGTTTCCTTGAGCCATCAGCTCTGGCAAGTCAGAATGGGCTCTTATGTGAGTGATAAAAATTGGCTCAGGGGGCCGGGCGGTGGCGCTGGAGGTAAGGTGCCTGCCTTACCTGCGCTAGCCTAGGAGACGGACCGCAGTTCGATCCCCCGGCGTCCCATATGGTCCCCCAAGCCAGGAGCGACTTCTGAGCGCATAGCCAGGAGTAACCCCTGAGCGTTACCGGGTGTGGCCCAAAAACCAAAAAAAAAAAAAATTGGCTCAGAATGTATTTGCATAAGAACTTGTTTCTGCAGCAAATCTTGGACAACCTAGTTATGAGCATTTATTTTAAAGAAAAAGTTACTATGTCTAGGAACATTCCTACCATGTAAGCTGAATCACTTACTACGTTACATGATTCTGAAATAAGTAATTTAAAGTAGCAATTTCCACTTGTTGAACAGACTTGGAATATGTATGCACTGTTCTGGTCAGTGAAGGGCCAATGATAATGCCTCTTCCTGATGATGATCCATCAATGTATAACACAGGTGCCTCAGGTTTAGGGGTGGAATGAATAACAGAGGAAATCATGAAATATGTCCTGTTAAAGAAGTCCCAGGCCTTGCTAGTAGGGTAATTGGAAGAAAATTATGAAAAATCAGATAGGGCCGTTAAAGGGGCTCATTGAGAGGTAGTCTTTTTGTGTAAATAAATTCATAGTAAGGCCCAGATAGCTGAGCAATAGCACCTTTAGGAGAATGAGGGGTTGTAAAAATTAAAAGCCACTCTTCTCTCCAGTGTGGAAAGATAGGATTTTTGGAGCCTATCCATAAAAAGTTCCAATTCCTGTTGAGCCTTTCTGGTTAAACACCTGGGGTAATTTAAGTCTGGATTTCCCTGTAGGGTACAAAATAAGTCACTGAGTTCAAAGTTTGGAATCTCAAGGATGGGACAAATCCAATTTATATCACCTAAGAGTTTTTGAAAATTATTGAGTCCTTAGATTTTTCTGATAGTAAAAAATTGTTTTGGGATGCACTGAAGTATGCTCCAATACAAAACCCAAGTATTGAATGGAGGCAAAGTATGAACTTTTCCTGTGGTTATTGTTAAACCAGAATTCTGCATACTGCTGAAGACATATACATACAAACATTGTCATTTTCTGTGAATAGAGCAGGACATCAGAATGTTATCCATATGGTGTACTAAATATGCTCAAGGAAACATTTTGCAAGCGGACATAAAACCATATCAACAAAATGTTGACAAATGGTGAGTGAATTCACCATGCCATGAGGCAAAATAGTCCATTGAAACCACTGCTTAGTAGTTCTATTAAAAGTGTTTTGTGCCATTGGGTGAATGGTAACATTATAAAAACAGTTTTTTAAGTCAATTACTATCAAAGGCCTGTCTTTTGCTGAATTTAAGCCTTTCTGTATTTTTCCCATAGGAACAATGAATGCATTGAAGCTCTTACATCAGAACAAATGCCTTCAGCTACCTTATCACTTTTGAATAAGAAATACTGGAGATTTTCATTCAGATAAAAAGGTTTCAATGTGCCCCAGTCTCAGTTAGTCATCAACTAAGTTTCTCAGCTCCTCTCATGTTGCACTGTTGTTAGGCAAGGGGGAATCCAGATTGGAACATTAGACATTCCTTCAACTGAAATGGGTTTTTTGACTCAGTGGTCCCAATTGTAAAGTTGAAATCTCTGAGTTGGTGGACTGATAAGAAGTAGACATTAAGGTGAAATATCTGAGCTGGTAAAATGAGAGGAGTTTGGGGGAGGGATGTGATAGTCCACCCTACATTGCTTTTACAAATCACACCCCCAGAGGTTCAGCAAAACTGGAGCTACTTGTGGTAGAAAAACAGCCTGTTGATTTTCCGGTACTATGCACTTTAAAAGACTTGCACTGTGGCAAATAGATGCTGGAGGCAGAATACCACCTTTTCCCTCCAGGTTGTAAGCTATATTCTGCAATGCCCAATTCTATGGCCAATGTATTAAAGTAATAACAAGACTTCTGTGCCAGAGTCAAACATTCCTTTAAACTTTCCACCCTCTATTTTAAGGATTATCATTGTATTTTTTTCTTTAAACGTAATAGTAAAAGCTATTAATGGATTAGCAGAAGCTCTAGGGTTTCTATTTCCAAACCCCCTTTCTCCGATGCATTCTGATTTTCCAGGCATAATTTAAGAACGTAACAACAATTGAGCTTTGTTTTCATCTTTTTTAAAGGTCCAAATTGTGGGCATTGTAACAAAAACTATAGTTTCTCAAATATGATCAGACTCTATAATTCTCTAGGAATAAAAATGCCTTTAAGTGTTAAATTGCTTCTTCCAAAAAATCATAATCAAATTACTTGAGGGACTTTGTCTTGTTATGCCAGAGCTTATCTTTTAAGGCACTCAGCTGATTTTATAGTTAAATTTTCAGGGCAGAGTATACCAAGGGCACAGCTTCCTGAAGTGGCAAACTTTAATGAACTTATGCTGCAGAGTTTATTATTAAAGAAAAAGTTGCTTAATTTTTGTGGGGCCTGGGATTGGCCCCTGACTCAGTTTCCCAAGGGAGGTTAATTAAATCTTGTCCTTTAGGGTTGAGACTGTGAGCTGGACAGAAAAAAAATGCTCCATTTTGCCACAGTTAAAGCATCTGATCTGAACTTGTGGTTGTGAAATAAAACCCCACAGTTTGTGAGAACACCCCCATGCACCACATCGCTAACCCATGTAGATGAATCTGAAGAAGTAGGGTAGTGGTGAAAGACTACAAAACCAAGCCAGTCAGGAAAGTCAAGCAGTCAGTGGCTTCTTGTGGTTTCTCCCTCATGGTATCTACCCTGTGCTCCAAGCCTCTTCTTTATTATCTGACTCTTCTTTATTATCCCAGAACAAATTCCAGCAGAGCAGGTCAGGACAGAGTGATCCAGATGGGCTTTCACATATCAGCAGAGATTAACAGAAAGGAGATGGGGAAATGCCTTTGTTTTGGATTAATCACTGGTGTAATCTTATACATATCATTTGTATAAATCTCAAATTTTAGTTTTTTTTATATGTAGAATTATTTTTGAAAACATCAATATATTAAAAGAGAAACCATATTTTTTACTAAATAGTATATACCTTGATTCAGTTCAAATATTATCAGTGACTTTGTGTCTGAGTAAAAAATATGGGAAGAAATAATTATTCACATATTTTTATAGGAATTTACAAAACAAGTCATCTTATAAAATAATTCTAAATGCTGACCATGAAACCTAAAGCTTAGAACTAGGTCAAGAAATTTCACAAGGATAATAGTTCTAAGAACAAGAAGCACCATAATTGTTTACATCAAAGCCTTATACTGATTCCCCTCTTTGCTTTAATTTAAATATTAAATATAAGTAAAATTTACACAAATGAATAATACCTACTTTAGTATAAACAATGTATGTAGGGTAAACAGTTTCAAGGTTTAATACTGTATACATCAAGATAAAGGATATTTAATCATCCCAAGTGATCTCATTTGTTTCTTTCTAGATAAAAATTTTCACTTTAGACTCCAAGCACCCACAGCATTTTCTGCTTTTATTGATTTTCCCTAGAGTTTTGTGTAAATGTGATCATTCTCACTGTACTATTTTTTGAATAGTGTCTTTGATTTGATATAATGTTTTTCATCAGTGTGTCAATTGTTCTTTCCTTTTACTTGTTGAATAAAATTCAATCGGGTTATCCACAGTTCACTTCATCACCCACACTTGATTTTAATCAAACTTCTGGGGTGAGGTCTTCTTGTAATCAGGGCAAGGATTTTTTTTTCTGCTTTCCCCATTTTTTGCTGGGCCTATGAAAACAACGGCGATTGCCACTTTCACACCTTTACTATAGTATTTTTTTAACACTTATCCTTTAAGAAAGAAAAAAACAGCTTACTGAACTTAAAAAATATGTATAACTGTAGTAGAATGCCTGCCTCGAATAGAGGCAGGAGATGTGAAGGAGGGAGGGGGACTTGGGGGTGCATATTGCACAGGTGAAGGGGGGTGTTCTGTCTGTGACTGAAACTCAACTATAATCATGTTTGTAATCATGGTACTTAAATAAAAAATTTAATAATAAAAAAAAGACTTTGTGTCCACATATTTTATTTCTTGTGAAAATGAGTAGAATGCTTTTCAAATGTGTTGTGTCATTTACTATTACCACAAGAGAAATGTTTAAGAGTGTCATATGCCTAGGGACAAATTCTTAGTATTAAATTTTTTGTTAGATAATGAGACAGCATGATTATGCCCTGGAAATTTCAAACTGCATATTACCTAGAAGTTTTTGTTTGTTTGGATTCACAAAATGGTTTATTCTATTATTTGGGCACATCAATCCTATATAACATATACACATAATCTTTTATGTTTTTGATGCTTTTATGTCAGTATAATTTTCTTTACTAAAAATTTTAATTAAACCGTGTCATTTACAAAGTTATTCAGAGTTGGTTTTTAGACATACAGTATTTTAGAACCAATCCTACCATCAGTGTAGTGTCAACCTTCCCTCCACTATTTCCCAGAATGCATCCTGTGCTATTAGTCTCGGCCCCCAGCCTACCAGCATAACAAACTCATTTTGTTTTTATTTTGGTTGTTAAAATATGGTCCTCATGATTTCACTGTTATTGACTCTGGCTTGGATATTTATTCTGTCTTTTCTTTTTGCTGTTTTTCTTTTGGGGTCACACCCGGTGGCACTCAGCATTTACTCCTGGATCTGAGCTCAGAAATCATGCCTGGCGGGCTCAGAGGACCATATGCGATGCCAAAGATCCGTTTGGCCATGTGCAAGGCAAATTCCGTACTGGCTGCACTATAACTCTAGCCCCTACTTTTGTCTTTTCTTATCACCACCAATGCACCTGAAACTTGTTGTGTTTCTACTTCATTCAATTTCTTTCTTTCCTCTCACTATACTTTGAGGTCTAGAGTGTTCTCAACCATCCCCATTTAAATAATTACAATTTTTCATAGTTATTCTAAATACCACATATACATCATATAGTCTGTATTTATCCTTCTTCTTCTTCTTCTTCTTCTTCTTCTTCTTCTTCTTCTTCTTCTTCTTCTTCTTCTTCTTCTTCTTCTTCTTCTTCTTCTTCTTCTTCTGTCATACTTCATTTAACGTAATATATCTCAATTCCATCCATGTTACAAAAAATTGCATGGTTGCATCATCATTCCTTATGGAAACGTAATATTCCATTGTATATATACGTAGCATATCTTCATGATGGATTCATCTGTTGTTAGGCATCTAGGTTGATTCCAACTCTTAACTAGTGTACTGCCACATGTAAACATTCTTTCTGACCTGGGGAGAGATACCCAAAAGCAGGATTTCTGGGTCATGTGGCAAATCAATTCTGAGTGTATTGGGAACTCTCCATTTTGTTTTCCATAGGGATTAGGCCAACCAACATTGTTGCATACAGTAGATGAGAATTCCTTTTTAGTATTTTTAAGCATAGCCATTCAAGAAACTCATAATAATGTGGTTTACAAATGTGAAGTTCTTTATAAATTTTGCTTTAACATATATTGTAACTTCAAAATAGTTGTCTACTGCTTTTGCTTTTGCCAGGCATCTCTCTTTATGAATAGCAAAAATTAAGTAGTGGAGATATTTGTTACATTAGTAATGGTGAAGGTCCAGTAACTTTGTACACCAAAAGTATTAATGCAATTATAACCTCTGGAAATATTATAACCATGCTACTAATTTTAAAAAATTAAAGAAGCCAGCTAAATCTTTTATATTTATTTTTTATTTTACTATTTTTGGAGTTCTACATTTATATGTGTAGATTCAACTTTTTGCCTGGCATCATATTCTTTGTGACTTAATAATTTGCTTTAAATGTTCCTTCTAGGGTCCTCAGGGATAGTTTAATGGCTGGAAAATGTGCATTGCATCAGGAAACTCTGGTCTCAGAACATTCCAATATGAGTAACCATGAGCCACTACTGGGCATGGTTTCCATTTAGAGAGAACAATTATTACTTATACTAAAGATATTATAATAATTATCTTAGTTTATTAAAAGAAAGGCTTTATTTGTCCTTAATTTGAGGAAAGATTTTTTACTGCATAGTAGTTTGATGGATAGCCATGGGTTGTTTATCTTTAGTGTATTTTAAAGGTTCATTTTAATATTTTCTACATAAAACCATAATATTTTTCTTAGTTTTTAATATTCTTTCTAATTTGTATTCATTAAATTAATTTTGTTCAAACTTTTATTGCTTCCTTGCAATTGGTGCTTATTGTGTATCATTTATGTCAGAGAAGGTATCTGGTTAACACATAGAGTTAGATTATACAAGAAAATATCTTGTAGAAATGTACAGGGAATCAATTATGTGAGGTAGAACAACTAGATTGTCTTATCTGTAAAATAAGAAATAATATTTCTTAACATGAGAAAAATGTGATAAAAATAATACTTATCTTGCAAATGTTGTGTTATAATGTATACATAAGTTAATATATGACAAGCTCTTAGAAGAGTGAATCCAAATAGTAAACACTATGAAAATGATATTAATACACAAGATACCCTCAAATCATTTGACCTAGAGTTTAAAAACTATTGCTTCCCTTATATTAAATAGAAGTGAACCTATAGGAATTGGCAATAAATTTCTTAACTGCAGTTATGCCTAGGGGAATAATTGAAGAAACCATGGTAAATTACCAAGAATAGCTTTAACATTTTAACATCTGTAATTTTTTAAATTTCAAATAAAAAGCTAAATTTCTGTTGAAATATATACACAAGCATTATTTCAAAAAATAAAAAGCAACAGTTTCTTTAAGAAATATAGATTGGTTTTATACATATTTACTGCATATATTGTTTATAGACCAATTATCAATCTGCTTTTTACTATATTTAATCTATTCAAGCTTTTTGATGCAATTTTTCAGTCTCTTCCTCTGTTGGAAGTGACCACAAGGGTAGGAGAGATAGCACAGTAGTAGGGCATTTGCCTTGCATGCGACCAACCCAGACAGACGGGTTCGATTCCCAGTTTCCCATATGACCCATGAGCCTGCCAGAAGCAATTTCTGAGCACAGAGCCAGGAGTAACCCCTGAGTGTCGCTGGGTGTGCCCTCTCCAAGGGAAAAAAAAGTGACCACAAGACAAATTAGAAATTTAAATTTAAACAAACTTTCATATAAAGTGCCATGTTCCTCATTTGGTCATGGTCAACTAAAAAATAAGTGCTCCATATATGTCCTCATTTATATATTTTTTTCTCTGAATCATGATCATCTCAGATTCTGATATGCTGTACTAATATAGCTTTGCTTGATATATGGGTGTATGGGATTGATCTTTCGCTACCTATATTATATAAATAAGATATTGGGGCTGGAGAGATAGCACAACAGTGGTAGGGTATTTGCCTTGCACGCAGCTGATTCAGGATGGACGGTGGTTCAAATTGTGGTATCCCAAATTATCCCCCATGCCTGCCAGGAGGGATTTCTGAGCACAGAGTCAGGAGTAATTCCTGAGCATGGCCGGATGTGACCCCAAAACAAACAAACAAAAAAAGAAATACACATCTTTTTCACACAAGCCATCTTAATGCTTTAAAATTTTGTTTTCTAAATTGTTGCTTTACCTCCTTATCTGACACAATAGGTGAAATGTATAAGAAAGAAGAATTGAATCTACTATAGTAAATGTTAACTAAAAGGGCTACTTCACCAAGATGCCCTTCAACAGACGAATGGCTAAAGAAACTGTGGTACATATACACAATGGAATATTATGCAGCTGTCAGGAGAGATGAAGTCATGAAATTTTCCTATACATGGATGTACACGGAATCTATTATGCTGAGTGAAATAAGTCAGAGAGAGAGAGAAAAACGCAGAATGGTCTCACTCATCTATGGGTTTTAAGAAAAATGAAAGACACCCTTGTAATAATAATTTTCAGACACAAAAGAGAAAAGAGCTGGAAGTTCCAGCTCACCTCAGGAAGCTCACCACAAAGAGTGATGAGTTTAGTTAGGGAAATAACTACATTTTGAACTGTCCTAATAACGAGAATGTATGAGGAAAATGGAGAGCCTGTCTATCTAGAGTACAGGCGGGGGACGGGTGGGGAGAAGGGAGACTTGGGACATTGGTGATGGGAATGTTGCACTGGTGATGGGTGGTGTTCTTTACATGACTGAAACCCAAACACAATCATGTATGTAATTAAGGTGTTTAAATAAATTTAAAAAAAAAGGGCTACTTCAATATGTCTGTATATTTATATGTTTCTTTTGTTTTGGGGGTTGTTTGTTTGTTTGTGTGGGGGCCATACCAGGCAGCTTTCAGGGGTTACTCCTAGGTTTGCTCTCAGAAGTCACTCCTGGCATGCTTGGGGACCATATGGGATGCCAGGAACCAAACCTGGGTCTGCCGCATGCCAGACAAATGCCTTACCCTTTGAGCTATCTCCCCAACCCCCTATGTGTAAATTTCCAAAAGGAGCTGAATACTTAAGGACAACACAGTGCTTACTGTTATATTGCACAGAAGGTATTAGACAATGACTCATTCCAGATTCTATGATTAAAACTCATCATTGGCAAAGGGGCCAAGAGTTAAAGAAACATTTATTCTGTCAGCATTTTCCTGTCAGCACAGGAAAACGTTACACAAAGAAGTTGGATTAGTCACCAATTTTGCCTGAGGCCTCCATCACTCAAGACAGGAAGGTGCCCTCATTTCGGGAGTTGAGTCAAAGTTTCATATGAGGAAAGAAAGTCCCGGTGCTACCAGCTACAGTGTGGGAGGAAAGGCTTTCTGAATGAACAACCATGAAAATAAATCTTTGTCACAGAAAGTTTCTAAAGTACTTAGCACTGCCCTAGGAAACAGGGCCGGGAGAGATATGCAGAGCTGACCATGGTCCCCAGGTCTACAGTTCTATTTTCATAACATATATAGCAGGAGGTGGGACACTGAGCAGAGAGGGGAAAGAGCCAATGATAGGAATCATCTTATAACTTCTCTTCCATTGGCAACAAGGTGTACACCACCAATTCCAAAGCAGTAGCAAAGCAAACTGGCTTCTGAGTAATACTTGCTTAGCCCTGATGAAAAACTGTTTTCTTTCAATTTACAGATGCTTCACAGCAAGCATTACAGACCTTCCAAAGCACATCCAGTTTAGCACATAGGCCCTTGTCTGCTACACAGCTTGCTTATGCAGAATGTGCTCTGTGACGGAGGATGCAGTCACCCTCAAGATCAGCTCCAAGATACAGGTTGCCCATTCTTCCCTTTTTTGTTTTTGTTTGTTTGTTTGTTTTTGGGCCACATCCAACAGCGTTCAGAACCGCCCCTGGAAGGCACAGGGGACCTTATGGGATGCCAGGATTCCAGGATTCGAACCAATGTCGGTCCTAGGTCAGCCACTTTGAAGGCAAACGCCCTACTACTGTGCTATCTCTCTGCCCCCAGACAGGTTGCCCATTCTAAAATGCCTTGTATGACAACAGAAGTATAGACAAGGGACTGCCAGATTTTGGTCATCTAGAGGCATTAATTACCACATAGGCACTCTCTATAAAGTGACAAAATGTTCTTGAAATCTCAGATATGAGTAATCTTGAGGCAAGAAATCAATTTTTTAATTTTTATTTAAACAAATTTATTACATACATGATTGTGTTTGGGTTTCAGTCATGTAAAGAACATCACCCATCATCAGTGCAACATTCCCATCACCAATGTCCCAAATCTCCCTCCTCTCCAACCCACCCCCGCCTGTACTCTAGACAGGCTTTCAATTTCCCTCGTACATTCACCTTATTAGGATAGTTTGAAACTTAGTTATTTCTCTAACTAAACTCATCCCTGTTTGTGGTGAGCTTCATGAGATGATCTGTAACTTTCAGCTTTTTTTGTCTTTTATGCCTGAAAGTTATTATTGCAAGAATGTCTTTCATTTTTCTTAAAACCCATAGATGAGTGAGACCATTCTGCGTCTTTCTCTCTCTCTCTCTCTCTCTGTGACTTATTTAACTCAGCATAATTGATTCCATGTACATCCACGTATAGGAAAATTTCATGACTTCATCTCTCCTGATGGCTGCATAATATTCCATTGTGTATATGTACCACAGTTTCTTTAGCCATTCCTCTGTTGAAGGGTATCTTGGCTGTTTCCAGAGTCCTGCTATGGTAAATAGTACTGCAATGAATATAGGTGTAAAGAAGGGATTTTTGTATTGTATTTTTGTGTTCCTAGGGTATATTTCCAGGAGTGGTATAGCTGGGTCATATGGGAGCTCGATTTCCAGTTTTTGGAGGAATCTCCATATTGCTTTCCATAAAGGTTGAACTAGACGGCATTCCCACCAGCAGTGGATAAGAGTTCCTTTCTTTCCACATCACCGCCAACACTGCTTGTTCTCATTCTTTGTGATGTGTGCCAATCTTTGGGGTGTGAGGTGGTACCTCATAGTAGTTTCGATTTGCATCTCCCTGATGATTAGTGATGTGGAGCACTTTTTCATGTGTCTTTTGGCCATTTGTATTTCTTCTTTGTCAAAGTGTCTTCTCCCCATTTTTTGATGGGATTAGATGTTTTTTTCTTGTAAAGTTCTGTCAGTGCCTTGTATATTTTGGAGATTAACCCTTTGTCTGATGGGTATTGGGTGAATAGTTTCTCCCACTCAGTGGGGGCTCTTGTAACCTGGGCGCTATTTATTTTGAGGTGCAGAAGCTTCTCAGTTTAATATATTCCCATCTGTTAATCTCTACTTTCACTTGCTTGGAGAGTGCAGTTTCCTCTTTGAAGATGCCTTTAGTCTCAATGTCCTGGAGTGTTTTACCTATGTGTTGTTCTATATCTTATGGTTTCGGGTCTGATATCAAGGTCTTTCATCCATTTGGATTTAACCTTCGTAAATGATGTTAGCTGGGGGTCTAAGTTCAATTTTTTGCAAGTGGCTAACCAGTTGTGCCAACACCACTTGTTGAAGAGGCTTTCTTTGCTCCATTTAGGATTTCTTGCTCCTTTTTCAAAAATTAGGTGATTGTATGTCTGGGGAACATTCTCTGAGTATTCAAGTCTATTCCACTGATCTGAAGGTCTGTCTTTATTCCAATATCATGCTGTTTTGATAACTATTGCTTTGTAGTAAAGTTTAAAGTTGGGGAAAGTAATTCCTCCCATATTCTTTTTCCCAATGATTGCTTTAGCTATTCTAGGGTGTTTATTGTTCCAAACGAATTTCAAAAGTGCCTGATCCACTTCTTTGAAGAATGTCAAGGGTATCTTTAGAGGGATCCCATTAAATCTGTACAATGCTTTGGGGGAGTATTGCCATTTTAATGATGCTAATCCTGCCAATCCATGAGCAGGGTATGTGCTTCCATTTCCATGTGTCCTCTCTTATTTCTTGGAGCAGAGTTTTACAGTTTTCTTTGTATAGGTCCTTCACATTTTTAGTCAAGTTGATTCTAAGATATTTGAGTTTGTGTGGCACTATTGTGAATGTGGTTGTTTTCTTAATGTCCATTTCTTCCTTTATTACTATTGGTGGATAGAAAGGCCATTGATTTTTGTGTGTTAATTTTGTAGCCTTCCACCATGCTGTATGAGTCTATTGTTTCTATAAGCTTTTACGTAGAGACTTTAGGGTTTTCTAGGTAGAGTATCATGTCATCTGCAAACAGCGAGAACTTGACTTCTTCCTTTCCTATCTGGATTCCCTTGATATCTATTTCTTGCCTAATCTCTATAGCGAGTATTTCCAGTGCTATGTTGAATAGGAGTGGTGAGAGAGGACAGCCCTGTCTTGTTCCAGAATTTAGAGGAAAGGCTTTCAGTTTTTCTCCATTGAGGACAATATTTGCCTCTGGCTTGTGGTAGATGGCCTTAACTATATTGAGAAAGGTTCCTTCCATTCCCATCTTGCCGACAGTTTTGATCAAGAATGGGTGTTGGACCTTATCAAAAGCTTTCTCTGCGTCTATTGATATGATTATGTGATTTCTATATTTGCTGTTGTTGGTATTGTGTATTGTGTTCATAGATTTATGGATGTTAAACCATCCTTGCATTCCTGAGATGAAAGCTACTTGATCATAGTAGATGATTTTCTTAATGAGGCATTGAATCCTATTTGCCAGGATTTTGTTGAGAATCTTTGCATCTGTATTCATCAGCAATATTGGTCTGTAACTTTCTTTTTTTGTAGCATCTCTGTCTGGTTTAGGTATCCAGGTGATGTTGGCTTCATAAAAGCTATTTGAAAGTTTTCCTGCTTTTTTGGTTTCATGCAAGAGACTTGCCAGGATTGCTAGAAGTTCCTCTTGAAAGGTTTGAAATAATTTATTAGTAAATCAATTTGGGCCTGGACTTCTGTTTTTGGGCAGACATTTGATTACTGTCTTAATTTCCTCAATAGTGATGGGTGTGTTTAGATATGCTACATCCTCTTCCTTCAACCATGGAAGATTATAAAAGTCCAAAAATTTATCCATTTCTTCCAGGTTTTCATTTTTAATGGCATAGAGTTTCTCAAAGTAGTTTCTGATTCCCTTTGGATCTCTACCATATCAGTAGTGATCTCACCTTTTTCATTCCTAATACGAGTTATCAAGTTTCTCTCTCTCTTTCTTTATTAATTTTGCCAGTGGTCTATCAATCTTGTTTATTTTTTCAAAGAACCAACTTCTGCTTTCGTTGATCTTTTGGATTGTTTTTCGGGTTTTCACTTCATTGATTTCTGCTCTCAGCTTTGTTATTTCCTTCTGTTTCTCTATTTTTGGGTCCTTTTGTTGAGCACTTTCTAATTCTATGAGCTGCGTCATTAAGCTATTCAGGTATGCCCCTTCTTCTTTCCTGATGTGTGCTTGCAAAGCTATAAATTTTCCTCTCAGTACCACTTTTGCTATGTCCCATAGATTCTGATAGCTTGTGTCTCCATTGTCATTTGTTTCTAGGAAGGTTTTGATTTCCTCTTTGATTTCATCTCGGACCCACTGGTTATTCAGCATTAGGCTGTTTAACTTCCAGGTATTAAAGTTTTTCTTCTGTGTTCCTTTGTGGTTCACATATAATTTCAGGGACTTGTGGTCAGTGAAAGTAGTCTGCAAAATTTCTATCCTCTTGATATTATGGAGGTATGTTTTATGTGCTAGCATGTAGTCTATCCTGGAGAATGTCCCATGTACATTAGAGAAGAATGTTTCTGAGCTTCCGGGGGTGGAGTGACCTGTATATATCTACTAGGCCTCTTTCTTCCATTTCTCTTTTCAGGTCTAGTATATTCTTGTTGGGTTTCAGTCTGGTTGACCTGTCAAGTGTTGACAATGCCTTGTTGAGGTCTCCCATAATTATTGTGTTGTTATTGATATTATTTTTCAGATTTGTCCAAAATTTTATTAAATATTTTTCAGGCCCCTCATTCGGTGCATGTATGTTTAAGAGAGTGGTTTCTTTTTATTTTCTTTCCCAACCCCATTCCCACCCCCCAGGAGTAATTTTTTCCTGCTGTACGTATCCCTTGATTAATACAAAATGTCCATTTTGTCCCTTACAACTTTCCTAGGTATAAAGTTTGCATCATCTGATATTATTATAGCCACTCCAGCTTTTTTATGGGTGTTGTTTGCTTAGATGATTTTCCTCCAGCCTTTTATTTTGAGTCTATGTTCTAACTATTCAGGTGCGTTTCTTGTAGGCAGCAGAAGGTTGGATTGAGTTTTTGATCCATTTAGCCACTCTGTCTCTTAATTGGTGCATTTAGTCCATTAACATTGAGAGAAAGAATTATCCGGGGAGTTAGTGCCATCTTTATATCAAAGTTTGGTGTGTCTGTTGGCAGTTTTGTCTTAAAGTAGGCCGTTCAGTTTTTCTTTAAGTATGGTTTGAGTCTGTAAAATTTCTGAGCTGTTGTTTGTCTGTGAAACTATGTATTGTTCCTTCAAACCTGAAAGTGAGTTTTGCTGGGTGCAGTATTCTAAGCGCAGCTTTTATTTCATTGTGTTTTGTCACTATGTCCCACCACTGCCTTCTGGCCTTGAGTATTTTCAGTGACAGGTCTGCAGTAAATCTCAAGGATGTTCCCTTGAATGTAATTTCTCTTTTTGATCTTGCTGCTTTCAGAATTCTGTCTCTATCTGTGGGATTCATCATTGTGACTAAGATGTGTCTTGGGGTGTTTTTTCTGGGGTCTCTTTTAGTTGGTACTCTTCGGGCATGCAGGATGTATTCATTAGCTCTGGTAGTTTCTCTTTAATGATGTTCTTGACCATTGATTCTTCCTGGAGATTTTCTTCCTGGGTCTCCGGGACTCCAATGATTCTTAAGTTGTTTCTATGTTATCCTAGACTTCTATTTTCATCTGATCTCATTCTTTGAGTAATTTTTCTATTGTTTGATCATTTGCTTTAAGGCTTTTTTCCAATTTCTTCTGCTGTATGGAATTGTTATTCATCTCATCTTCCAGTGTACTAATTCTATTCTCAGCTGCTGTTAACCCATGGGAAAGCTCAACCATGTTTTTCTTCAATTCATCTACTGAGTTTTTCAGACCTGTTATTTGACCTGAAATTTCAGTTTGGAATTTTCTGATTTCTATCTTCATATTCTCTTGATTCTTATTCTTGTTATCTTCTATACTTTCTTTGAGTTCTTTGAACATCTTCCATATTGCGATTCTAAACTCCTTATTTGAGAGACTGACTAGTTGGTTGGTCATGTTCAAGTCATCGGAGTTGCCATCGTCATTCTCTATGTGTGGTGCTGGCCTGTGTTGTTTCCCCCTTGTCACACTTGTATTGTGGGTTTTTCTATGTGTTGTGGTTGTATTCATTGGCTAAATGATGTGCAAGGCCAGGAAGTGAAGCCGAGCGGCCGTGCTTCTCTGGCTCCACCCTTTCTGGGCTTGTAAACTCACTTCCAGGGAAGGCTCCAGGGAAGGCAAACCATCCGCAGATGAGCCACTCACAGGATATAATCAGGCTAAAGATGGAGCACAGCACAGAAGACAGGCAGATAGGGGTGCTGGCATCTGAGTTCCAGCAGAGTTCAGCAGCTTCTCCTTTCTGGGATTGTAAAGTCAGCCATTTCTTATTCACTCACTTGCTCACTGGGTAGCTTCAGAATGCAGTTTTTGGGGGGTTCACTTCCCAGGGCTCTGAGAAGAGCTTCAAGGTTTCAGAAAGGACAGAGAAGCATAGGACAGGGTTCTCTTTAGGTCCTCAGTTTTCTCAGAAGAAGCACAGCAGTGCAGAGAATCTGCAGGTGAAGCAATCAGCACTTCACCTGGCAGTCCCCACAGTCAGCCATTTCTTACTCACTCACTTGCTCGCTGGGTAGTTTCAGAATGCAGTTTTGGGGGTGGTTCGCTTCCCAGGGCTCTGAGGAGAGCTTGAAGGATTCAGGAAAGAGAGAGGAGCACAGGACAGGGTTCTCTTTAGGTCCTCAGTTTCCTCAGAAGAAGCACAGCAGGGCGGAGACTCCGCAGGTGAAGAACTCAGCACTTCACCTGGCAGTTCCCACAGTCAGCCACTTCTTACTCACTCACTTGCTCGCTAGGTAGCTTCAGAATGCAATTTTTGGGGGGTTCGCTTCCCAGGGCTCTGAAGGAAGCTTGAAGGATTCAGGAAAGAGAGAGGAGCACAGGACAGGATTCTCTTTAGGTCCTCAGAAGAAGCACAGCAGTGCAGAGACTCCACAGGTAAAGCAATCAGCACTTCACCTGGCAGTCCTCACAGTCAGCCATTTCTTACTCTAAGGCAAGAAATCTTAAGGACAAATTTTTAAATCATTAAAATGGCTTGTGTGAAAAGCTGTGTATTTCTTGTTCATACAATACAGGTTGAGAATGATCACTCCTGTACATCAAGCAAAGCTGCATCATTACAGCATGTTGGAAGTTGAAATGATCATGATTCTGAAAAAATGATAATTAAAATAAATATAAAGAGAAATAAACTATAAAATAAATGATGAGCAGCGCTCAAAATTTAAAGTATAAACAACATACTATAGGAAAATATAATAAAATATAGGAGGAAATTTTAGAAGATATAAAAGTAATATCTGGAGGGGCCAGAGTGATAACACAGTAAATAGACCACTTGCCTGTGTGCAACTAACCAAGGTTCAATCCCTGTTATCCCATTTGGTCCTCAGAGTCTGCCAGGAAAGATTTCTTAGAACAGATCTAGGAGTAACCCCTGCGGCTGGGGTTACTCAAACCCAAACACCTCCCCCCAATTTTTAAAAAATTCACAGAAACAAGACTGTGTATGAATACATTAACTATATCATACAGCACACAGCAGGAACAATGCTAAGAGGTAAATTCATGGAAATGCTGTCTTACATCAGGAAACAATAAAAGGTTCCAAATAATATAACATTATATCTTAAGAAGCATAAAAATTAATAATAAAGTCCAAAATCAAAAAAGAAAGAAAATTTTTCTTAAAAGTGAAAATACAAATGCAAACAATCATTAAATCCAGAAGCTCATTCTTTACATTTATTTTGGTTTTGGCTTGTTTTTATCGGGGTAGGGGGCTATACTTAGCAGTTTTCAAGGATCACTCCTGTCTTTGTGCTCAAACATCACTCCTGGTGGTGTTCATAAAACTACCTGTAGTGCCAGGGACTGAACTTCAGTTGACTATATGCAAGGCATGCACCTTTCCTATTGTATTACCTCTTCAGCCTTCTAAAAATATTCTTTAAATAAATAAAAAAATGAAACTCATCAGTAGATACATTGATGAAGAAAAAAATGGTGAAGCCATAATAGGATCAATAATGAAAAGTGGAGTCACAATAGCCATGACAGATATATAAGGATTGTAAGATATGACTGTTTACAAATTTCTGCCAATAAATTGGAGAACATAGAAGAAATATATAAATTATTCAAATAATTCAATATTTGAAGACTCATTCAGGAGGAAAATGAAAACTTGAATAAAAGTTTTAGTAGAGAAATTGAAACCATAATCCAAAAATCCTGGGTTGAGATTATATTTCTTCTGGACTACCAACCATGAAAGATAGACTATTTTCTAGACTTTTCAAATATTGTTAGAAAATGAAAGAAACTGGGATTCTTTCACGTTTCAGTTTCTATGAAACTAGTATTACCTTAATTTCAAAACTTGAAGGCACTCGAGTTGCCTGAGAGCACCCATCTGCTTTATTCTTCTTGCTCAAAGCCCAAGAAGCAGGATTTTACAACTAAAATTTATTGGGTATTTATTTACATATATTTATGAACATTAAAGCAAAATATATTTTATTTTATAGACAAAAGTATGACGTGATTTGAAGCTAAAAGTTAAATAAAGTTGAACTTTAGAAATTGTGTGGAGATGTTTTAATAAGCACATTAACATTAAAAAATGGATACCAGGATCTGTATATTGCTTTTTTATTGTAAGATTTTATTCAAGAGACAAAATTGATTAACATAATGAGGTAAGCTAACGTAACAATATAGTGACGTAACATAACATATAATATAATTATTATAATAATAATACATGTAAGTCAAAGAAAGTTTCTGATTAAAAACATTTTTTTCCATAATGGCTTACATATCTTTCACAGTAGTGTTTTAGGTACATATTAACATTGAATCAGGGGAATACCCATCACCAACTATGTCCTCCCCCCATTCCAGTTCTCTTTCTACAACCCATATACCCCACCATCACTCCCCGGGTGTATTTGACTTTTGACTTCTTTTTTTTTTCTTTTTTCCTCTTATTGCTTTTTTTCTTTTAAAAAGCAGTAGCTGTTACTTACTAAAACAAACTTGTTACTTCAAACGTTATGTCCTAACAATCTAATTTGTTATACACAAATTCATGCCTATGTTTATATAGAGGCATTTTGCTGTGCACTAATTAAATTTAGAATGTTGTTTGAATTTAAAAAATTTGGTTGATTTAAATTTGTCTTATTTATTAGTTTGTGTTTATAAGACTTTCTTTTTAGCAACACAATGCTAAAACTGACAGTGCTTCATTAACTTTTTTAATTTGTCCTTGTATACTGAACAAAAAGAGATTTGATTTATTTTTTAATAATTTATTTAAACAATTACAAACGTAATTGGAGTTGAATTTCAGTCATAACAAGAACAACCCTCTTCACCAATGCCCCCATGTCTTCCCTTCCCACCCCCCACCTGTATTTGAGACAGGTTTTCTACATCCTTCACTCACTGAAATTGTTCTGATAGTTTTCAGTGTAGCTATTTCTCTAACTGTACTCATCACTCTTTGTGATGATGAGCTTCATATCTTGAGCTGGTCCTTCAGTGCCCTCAATCTGGGAATTATTTCAATGTTTTTAATTTTTCTTAAAACCCATAGATGAGTGAGACTGTTCTGTGTCTCTCCCTCTGACTAATTTCATCCAGCATAATAAGTTTCATGTACACCATTTATAATTTTTTTTGAGGAATCTCCATGTTGTTTTCCGTAAGGGCTGGACTAAATGGCATTTTCACCAGCAATGAATGAGAGTTCCTTTCTACCCACATCCCCACCAGCACTGATTGTTCTTGTTCTTTGTGATGTATGCCAGACTATGTGGTGTGAGATGGTTCCTCATGGTTGTTTTTATTTGCATCTCCCTGATGATTAGTGATGCGGAGCATTTTTTCATGTGCCTTTTGGCCATTTGTATTTCTTCTTTGAGATAATGTCTGTTCATTTCTTCTCCCCATTTTTGATGGGGTTAGATGTTTTTTCTTGTTAAGTTCTGTCAGTACTTTGTATATCTTAGAAATTAGCCCCTTATCTGATGAGTACTGGGTGAATAGCTTTTCTCATTCTGTGGTGACTTTTGTATCTCTGGCATTATTTGCTTTGAGTTACAGAAGCTTCTCGGCTTAATATAGTCCCATTTGTGTATCTCTGCTTCAACTTGTTTGGAGAGTACTATTTCCTCCTTAAAGATGCCTTTAGTTTCAATGTCCTGGAGTGTTTTACCTATCTGTTGTTTTATATACCTTATGGTCTCAGATCTGATATCAAGGCCTTTAATCCATTTGCTTTTGACGTTGGTGCATGATGTTAGCTGGAGGTCTGACTTCGTTTTTTGCAAGTGACTGACCAATTATGCCTACACCATTTGTTGAAGAGGCATTCCTTGCTCCATTTTACATTTCTTGTCCCTTTATCAAAGATTAATTGATTGTATATTTGGGGAGCATTCTCTGAATACTCCAGTCTATTCCACTGATCTGAAGGCCTGTCTTTATTCCAATACTATGCTGTTTTAATGACTATTGCTTTGTAAAACAATTTAAAGTTGGGAAAAGTGATGCCTCCCATATTCCTTTGCCCAAGGGTTGCTTTAGCTATTATTGGGTGTTTATTGTTTTAGATGAATTTCAGGAGTATTTGATCCACTTCTTTGAAGAATGTTATGAGTATCCTTAGAGGGGTTGCATTAAATCTGTACAATGCCTTGAGGAGTATTGCCATTTTAATTATGTTAATCCTGACAATCTATGAGCAGGATATATGTCTCCATTTTTGCATATCTTCTTTTATTTCTTGAAGCAGGGTTTTGTAGTTTTCTTTGTATAAGTCCTTCACATCTTTAGTTAAGTTGACTTCAATATATTTGAGTTTTTGTGGCACTAATGTAAATGGGATTGTTTTTTAGATATCCATTTTTTCTCTATTATTGTTGTATGGGAAAGCCATTGAGTTTTGCATGTTAATTTTGTAGCCTACCACTTTGCTATATGAATCTTTTATTTCTAGAATTTTTGATAGTCTTTAGGGTTTTTTAAATATAGTATCATGCCATCTGCAAACAATGAGAGCTTGTCTTTTTCCTTTTCTATAAGGATACCCTTGAGTTCTCTTTCTTGCCTAATTGCTATGGCAAGAATTTCCAGCACTATGTTGAATAGTAGAGGTGAGAGAGGGCAGCCTTGTCTTGTACCATATTTTAGAGGAAAGGCTTTTAGTTTATGTCCATTAGAATAATATTTGTCATTGGCTTGTGGTAGATTGCTTCTACTATATTGAGAAAAGTTCCTTTTATTTCCATCTTGGTGAGAGTTTTTTTTATCAAGAATGGGTGTTGGATCTTATCAAATGCTTTTTATTCATCCATTGATATGATCATATGGTTTTTAGTTTTCTTTTTGTTGACATGGTGCATTATGTTAATTTATTTACAGATGTTAAACCATCCTTGCATTACTGGGATAAAACCTACTTGGTCGTGGTAAATGACCTGTTGATGAGGCATTGGATCCTGTTTGCCAGGATTTTGTTGAGGATCTTTGCATGTGTTCATCAGGTATATTGGTCTGGAGTTTTCTTTTTTGGCAGCATCTCTGTCTGGTTTTGGTATCAAGGTGATGTTAGCCTCATAAAAACTGTTTGGGAGTGTTCCTGATTCTTCAATTTTATAAAAGATCTAAAGAGGATTTTCACAAGTTCCTCTGGAAAGGTTTGAAAGAATTCATTAGTGAATTCATCTGGGCCTGGACTTTTGTTTGGGGAAGATTCTTGATGACCATTTTAATTTCCTCAGTAGTGATGTGTCTGTTTTGATATGCAAAGTAATCCTGGTTTTACCATGAAAGATTGTAAGAGTCCAAGACTTTATCCATTTCCTCCAGGTTTTCATGTTTTGTTGCATAGAGTTTCCCAACATCGTCTCTGATTACCCTTTGAATCTCTGCAGTAACTGTGGTGATCTTACCCTTTTCATTCCTAATATGTGTAATAGATTTATCTCCATTTCTTTGTGAGTTTTGCTAGTGGTTTATTGATCTTGTTTATTTTTTTTTTCAAAGAACCAACTTTTGCTTTGATTAATCTTCCAAATTGTTCTTTGGATTTCCATCTCATTGATTTCTGCTCTAAGATTTGTTATTTCCTTCTGTTTACCTATTTTTGGTTCCTTTTGTTGGACATTTTCTAGTTCTAAAAGTTGAGTCATTAAGCTTTTTATATAGACCCCTTCTTCTTTTCTGATGCATGCTTGCAAGGGTATAAATTTTCCTCTTAGTACTGCTTTTGTTGTGTCCCATAAATTCTGACAATTTGTGTCTTCATTGTCATTTGTTTCCAGGAATGCTTTGATTTTCTTTTAGATTTCATCTCTGACCCACTGGTTGTTAAGTAGCAAACTGTTTAGATTCCAGGTGTTAAAGTTTTTCTTCTGTGTTTCTTTGTATTTCACATCTAATTTCTGTGCCTTGTTGTCAGTGAAGGTAGTTTGTACAATTTCTATCCTCTTGACTTAATGGAGATATGTTTTATGAGCCAGTATGTGGTCTGTACTGGAGAATGACCCATGTGTATTGGAGAAGAATGTGTATTGAGGTTTCTGGGGATGGAGTTATATATATATATATATATATATATATATATATATATATATATATATACATACATACATACATACATACATACATATATATATACTAGTCCACTTTCTTCCATTTCTCATTTCAGAGCTAATATATTCTTGTTGGATTTCAAGCTGCTTGACCTATCATTGGGTGTTAGGGCAGTGTTGAGATCTCACAGTATTATTATGCTGGTATTTATATCTTGTTTTAGGTTTATAAGGAGTTGTATTAATATTTTGCATGCTCATCATTGGGTACACATATGTTTAGGAGTGTGATTTCTTCTTGTTGTACATATCATTTGATTAGTACAAAATTACCATCATTGTCCCTTACAACTTTTCTGAGTCTAAAGTTTCACCTGATACTAATATGGCCACTCTGGCTTTTTAAAGGGTGTTGTTTGCTTGAATGATTTTTCCCCAGCCTTTGATTTTGAGCTTATGCTTGTTTTGATTATTAAGATGTGTTTCTTGTAGGCAGCAAAATGTTGAATTCAGCTTTCTGATCCATTTTGCCACTCTGTGTCTCTTAACAGGTGCATTTAGTTCATTGGAGTTGAGAGAGATAATTGTCATGGGACTTAGTGTCATCTTTGTGTAGAAATTTGGTGTTATCTGTTGGTCTTTCTTTCCTTAAAGTAGACCTTTCAGCTTTTCTTTTAGAGCTGGTTGTGAGTCTGTAAAGTTTATGAGCTGTTGTTTATCTGTGAAGCCATGTATACTTCTTTCAAACCTGAAAGTGAGTCTGACTGGGTGTAGTATTCTAGGTGAAGCCTCCATTTCATTGAGTCTTGTCACTATATCCCACCACTGCCTTCTGTCCTCGAGGGTTTCTTGTGACAGGTCTGCTGTAAATCTTAAGGATAATACTTTGAATGTAATTTCCCCTTTTTGATCTTGCTGCTTTCAGTATTCTATCCCTATTTGTGGGATTCATCATTGTGACTAGGATGTGACTTGGGGTGCTTTTCTTTGTGTTTCTTTTAGTTGGTACTCTTCTGACATGCAGGATTTGGTTGCATGCAGTCTTACCTCTGGGAGTTTCTCTGTAATGATGTTCTTGACTATTGATTCTTCCTGGGGATTTTCTTCCTGGGTTTCTGGGACTCCAATGATTCTTCTGTTGTTTCTGTTGAATTTATTGAACATTTTTATTTTCATCTGTTCAAAATCTTTGAGTAGTTTTTCCATTGTCTGATCATTTGCTTTGAGGTTCTTTTCCAAGAATGGAGTTATACATCTCATCTTCCAGCTCACTAATTCTGTCTTCAGCTGCTGTTACTCTATTGGAGAGGCTATCCATAGAGTTTTTTATTTCCTCTGCTGCATTTTTTTCAGTCCGTTATTTCATTTTGGAGTTTTCTGATTTCTATATTTGTGGTCTGTTCATTTTGATCTTTGCTTTCTCTGAGTTCTACGAACATCCTCCATATTTCTATTCTAAGCTCTAGCTGAGAGGTTAATTAGTTGACTGGCATTTTTTGGGTCATCAGAGCTGCCATCTTCATTCCTAAGCATGCTGTTGTCCTGCATTGTTTCCCCACTGCCACACTTGAAGTGTGGTTATTACTCCCTGTTGCAATGGTGTTCGTATTCTATAAGTACTTGGCCGCGGAGTAAAACTGCCGTGATCTTTTATTTTGCTGTGTTCTTTGTCACCGGGGATCAGGAAGTAGCCCCAGGTGTCACTTTTAAAAGAGTCCCCTGTAGCCCAAAGCCAGGCAGAAATTAGCTCCCATCCTCGTGGGCAGAGGCACTCCTACCTGAAATTAGGCTCTTGCGAGCTGATTTTGCTGTTCAGATTTGATTTATTAACTAGAAGCAAAAGAGTATAAACAACGTAAGATTTAGGTGGATCACATAAAACAACTATGTCACTTCAAAAAAATTCTACTATGGAGCACTTTTAGTTGCATAACAGATTATTCCAAACCAAAAACCAGAAATTGAAGATTTTCTGAGTTTCATTAAAATAAGACATAATGTTGTAAATTCTTCAAAATTTTTATAATAATTAATTTAAGATAGATACAATAGTGTTTAATTAATAGTTTTGATATATAAAGTTACTGCACATCACCACTATCAAAATGTCATGAGCCTCCATCACTGTCCTTATGCCGCCTCTGATTGTTAATCAATCTCCATTGTTTGTCAGTCAATGACAAATTCAGGGCATTGTCACTGTTCAATACTATAATTCCCTTGTTTTGTAAGCTTTTTAGTCATAAATATGTTTTTACTATTGTGCATTCCAAAGTAATGTCAGCATAAAAGTTTAAAACACTCATATATGATATCATATTTTGTTTATATGATTCTGTTGACTACACAAACTGTATGCACCAACTATATGAAAAAGTTAAATGATTTGAAGTGATTTTCATGAGCCTATGATAAACAAGAATTTAAGACAAACAATAATACTATTTAAAATAGTCATGCTTGTTTTTTATACTACTTAGTATTTTATTTAATTTTTACATAGCACCTTTAGTACCAAAATTGGTGCCAAATAATGTGCACTGCTTTTATTTTCACAACTGTGATACTCCCCTTATATATGTTTTATAGTTAGAAAATTATATTGCCTGATTTTTGTTCTTAGAGCAGAGGAAAAAACACTGTTAAACAAACACTGTACCTTCTCTATGATTATAAGAAATTATTAACGGATGATAAACTCTACCTTTTCCTAAGCTGCAGCTTGTGAGAGGTCATAAGGCAAAAGCAAATGATAACTAGCTCAATATCAAATACTATGTAAAGTTTGTCTCAAAATGACTTTTAAAGGAGATCATTGAATCTTCAGTTTCTATTTGCTTTTTTCTGCCAAATCCATGAAAACTCTGACATATTTGCAGAAAATAATGAATGTCATTTTAGAAAGTAATAAAACATAGCTATATACAAAATAAAATCATGTAAATTTAGCATCAAATATTTAGTCTCTTTCAAACAGCTCATGTTATACATATGTTGCATATATATTATACCTGAAAATACATTTAAAAATTCACAGTCTCTAAAAATATGTAACTTCATGGATTGAATTTCTATAGTAATCAAATCTACATGGCTAATCACTTAAAAATCTAATGAAAAAATATAGGTCTAAAAGAGAGAAACTAAATGAGACAGTATTAATTTTGCCAAAGAATGTTTAAAATGGAAACTAAACCAGAAATGTTTACATGATAACTTAATTATCTTAACTCCTGGCATGTAAATACAGATGTACATAGACCCTATCTCTAACATTCCATTTAGCTCTGGTTTGTGTAGGAAATAGCCCCTAGTTCCATCATTGATTCATTTTTTAAGGTAAACATTGGTTAACAGTGCTTTTGATTATAGATATATTGTAACTCAATATTTTATTTCATTACAATAAATTATTATTAAATAATAATCAGTTTTCTTTTTGAGGTCATTTATCACCTGACTTTGATACACAAATAGTATAGGACTCAGGAATATTTTTTAAATCTAGTGCATGAAGTGAGCTTTCTGTAATATAGGCGACTAAAATATGATTTTCTAGAACTTTCTTCCTACTCCAAGCTGTCTATCACCCTAAATAAAATTGCCTAGAGTACCTTGAGCAGTTCAGTAAAAGAAAATGTCTGGCTTGTGAGGGCTAATAGCAGAGAGGACTTGGATATTTATGCCTGATAACTTGATATGGTTCTAAACACTGTGTTCTTCAACATTTTTACACCTGACACTAGTATGGTTCTTTGGACTGGTGGTAGAAGACCAGTGTTCTAAGAAACAATGATTCTAAAAACCAAAACCTTAACATTTTTCCCAGAGATTTGAGAAAGAATCATGGAAAGTATTCCAGTATATGCAAAATCATGAAAGTTTTACAAATTTAAAATAAATATATTAGCATCTTTATTACATTAATTATTTTTATTTAATTAGTAAAGGAAAAATGTCATACCATTCAAAGACATACAAAAATACCACACATTTATATTCAGTAAGGAAAATGATGAAATTGTATTTAAAAGAATGAAAAATGTACAAAACAAATTAAAACTCAGGGAAATAACCAATTGAACTCCATCAAGCCCAATCTGTATTTGTGGACAGAAATCATCTGCATTTACTTGTTTTTTATCAGTTAAGTCATTCAGTGTACAATGAAAAGACAGCCAACTCAAAGAAAAAGAGATAATGCAAATAAAAGCTTTCCAGGATATCTCCCACATTTCAAAGTAGCACTTTTGCTTACAAATACAAATAATTAAATCTTTGCTTGCTTACAAATACAAATAATTAAATCTTTGCTTATAAATATAAATAATTAAATCTTAAAAAGAATAAAAACAGACTGTTTTTGAATGAGAGATTCAAATTAAATCCTTAGGAAAGATCAAATATAACATAGAAAAGTTATAAAAGTATTAATTTAATAGTCCTGAACCATTGAAGAAAAAAAGTTGGGATTTCTGAAAGGTGAATATATTTGCTTTTCAACATTTTGTTTAGAATAAAAGCCAGAGTTATTAGGATATATAGAAAGTAAAATCAAGACTATTGCTATAGTACTTACCTTGCACACAGTTGACCTGAGTTCTAACTCTGGTTTCATATAGGAACCCCAATCCCAAATAGAAATAGTTTCTGAGTACAGAGACAGGAGTTAGCCCTGATCACTTCCAGATGTTGACCCAAAAGAAAACTAAAATAGAAAATATCCAAAAACATTTTATTTTAAAAAATAAAGGGAGAGAATATAGTCTACAACCTTTATCATATACAATTATGAGCAAAAAAAGGAAGGCAGGAGCTCTTATTCAAGAAGATGCATACATTTTGGCAAAGCAATTTCTATTTCATCCAAAATAATAATTGGAAACTATATATTGCTTAACTAAACGGAAAGGTAAAAAACTAAAAGCAATTAAGATTGATGATTATTTTTGTTTTCCCTTTTTCCACACTTAAACCTCCATACAGTGATACATCATTGCTACTGGTACCTGTAGCTCTAATTAACTGATAGATTTCCTTCATGGGATACACTGATGAAGTAATTGTGGGACTTCATTTCATTCATGAAAATACTCTGTGTCTTATAATGATTAGATTAATGATTTTTGTTCAAGTGGTTTTTGCCTGGTTAGTTCGTTGTTAGTCATTTGTTTTGTTTGGGCCAAAATATTAAAAAGTGTTCTGACATAGAACAAAAAAATATGGCTGTAAAATCATGTGTTTTTTTTTTTGTTTTGTTTTGTTTTTTTGTTTTTTTACCTACTGCTTACAACCCATACCAATTGGTCTCTAAGCAATTTTAGGGTTTTGCTTTCAGAAAGTGAGACTAAAGGGTGTCTCAAAAATAGGTGATTTACCTATTTTGGTTCTGTTTGGCACAAAAAACTACAAGAAAAAATTCTTGCCTGGGATAAAATTCAGGTCAAAACCAGGGCAAAGAGATGGTGTAGCCTAACATTATCACCCCCAAATGCACCAGCAATATAATATAGTACCATTCTTTTTGAAAAGGCATGCTAAAAAATGGGGACATTTTATATAAAAGAATATTTTATATAAATATATTATATATAATATATATTATATATTATCATATTAAATATATGATTGTATATGATTATATTATATATGTAATTATATATAATATATTTTATATAAATACATATTTTATATATTTATTTATATTTATATAAGTAATGGAGGGTATCAAGACCAGACAGTCATATGAACGTTAAGTAGAAATAAAATAATGATCAGACTTAAACACCAAACCCAAAGCCAACAACAACAGAATCGACTCCCAATCTACAACATGCTAGACACAGAAAGGACCAATTATACTAGCAACCCAGGTGGTAAAGGAGGGGGATATAGGATGCATGCTGGGAACAGAGGTGGAGGGAGGATAACATTGGTGGTGGGAATGCTCCTGATTCAATGTCACTATGCACCTAAAAAATTACTGTGAAAGATTTGTGATCCACTTTGGTTAAAATAAAAATTAAAAAAAAACAAAAACAAAAACAAAATCAGGGACGGAACAGAACTTCTAGAACCATAAAGTTAACTCTGTCCTAGGCTTCATCCTATGACCTGTGCAAACACCAAGACTTCTAGTTACAGAGGCCTGATTTTATCATCCATGACTGAATGGAAAGTTTCCTGGCACCATAAAAAGTCCTGGGGGGAGTGAAAAAGAGCATGTACGGAGTCTGTAGTTATTCCCATGACAGTATCCTTCAAGAGCGGAGTAATCTTGTATCTCTTAGGCAAAGGGAACTCCCTTTCTAATCTCCCAATATTTACTGTGTCTGTGGAAAACACACACACACACACACACACACACACAATTATTTTCTTCTTTCTTTCTTTCACTAATAGTTACATGCTCGTGATTATTGTTAAGTAGTTGTCTTTATTGTTGTGATGCTTTTTTTAGTCACTGGTTTCAATTTTTTTTTGCTTGATTTGCTGTTGTTATTGTTGTAGTTTTGTTTTTTGTTTTTCTGGATTTTTTTTGGATTTTATTGCCTTTTTGTCATGTTTTTCTTCTTTATTCCTTTTCTTCTTTAAAATCTATATTTATAACTTCTAGATGGACTCCTCAGTTTTTTGTTTGTTTATTTTGTGTGTTTTCGTCTGTTTCTGTATTTTTCCTTTCCTTTCCTTTCTTTCCTTTTTCTTTTTTTTCTTTTTTCTTTTTTCATTTCCATTTAAACAGAACCACATAACCTGAATCATCTTGTTCTGCCTCATAAATTGAAGGAAAAAATGAATGGTACCAAGATCAAACAGTCATATGAATATTGAGTATAAATTTAAAAAATGATCAGACTTAAACACCAATTCTTAATCCAACAACAACAGAATTGATACCCAATCTACAACAAACTAGACACAGAGGGGACAGATTATATTAGCAGCCCAGGGGGCACAAGAGAGGGATATGGAATGCATGCTGGAAATGGATAGAGAGAGGACAACACTGGTGGTGGGAATTCCCAGGATTCAATGTCACTGTGCACCTAAAATATTACTGTGAAAGATCTGGAATTCACTTTGGTCACAGTAAAAATTATCGAAAAAAATGGGTGATTTGGATATATACAACAGGTGAGATTCAGAAAATGAGAGACTAAAGAATATACAGGATGTATTTAAGTTTGGAACCATTGAAAATTGCTTTAATTTTGAATATAGCGTTTGCAGTTTAAAAATGACAATATTGAGTGCTATGGCATTAAACATCAGGGAAATTAGACTCAAGCACAGATGGATATTCAGGCTTCCAGGGAACAAATCCTTAAATTTAAATAACAGTGAGAATAATTACATAGTTTTGTTGCAAGTTACAGGGAATACATCACATTCTTTCAAAGAGAATTTTTTGTCTTCTATAATTAGTCCTTCTAGAAGAGAGTTACAAAGAATACCAAAACATATCTTCTTAGATCAGCATACCTTCCTTCAATTATCAACACTGACATATACTTATTAATTTTCTTGTATATACTTCAATGAGATAACTATTCAAAGTAAGCCAAATAATAACTGTCAAGGTATAAAAATCATAATATAATTATAAAATATAATGTAAGATTTCTAAATGATGAAAATAAACATAATTTTATAAAGTATATATGTATACAAAAAAGATATAATTTTATATTTATGTATATCATGTATATGAATCAATAGTTTTAATACCTAATATATTACTTGATAGGTACAGGGTCAAAATAGGTTTTTAATATTTGTACTCCACAGGGATATGGTCAAAAATAGGTGTTTCTTGTCTGTGATAATGTTAAAAAGAGCACAGTAGCATCTGGAATCCAGTTGTGCTAGCAAGAACTAAATGTACTTCTGATTGACAAGAAAGAAGAAAGCATCTTCTGAAACTAAAAAATTGGAAATGGTTTTCTCATTACCACTTTATTTAAGCAGATTTTCCTCTCCATTCAACTGGAAATAAAATAGAATATCTCCTTAAATATACATTTTCCTGTCCTGAACAACTTGAAATTTAAGAAAACAATTAATTTTCCTTTCTTTCAAGAGTCAAATAAAATCAAGTCCTAGAAACAGATCCAAGGTTGGAGCTAACATAGTGAATAAATATTTGCTTAGAATGCTCAGGTAGGGAATCCCAATATCCCATAAATTAAATTGTGGTCAAGAGGATGGGAATGGTGACAAGGTGAGGACACATTCCTGTATTCATGCTGAATTCTCAGTGTATGGAATTGGAATGTTAGAAAGTGAATATACAATAAATAGAGCACAGAGATGGAATATCTCTTGTAGAGTTTGAGGATGGTGACACTTAAATACATTTCTAATCATCTTGAAAAGTTTCTGTGCAGTTAAAAAATTCAACTAACATAAAGAAAAATAGTAATAATGAATGTTTTTTTATAATTTATTCATCTAAGTTATAAATTAAAAATAAACCATTTGAATGAAAAATGGTAAAGTTTGTCATTTATCTAAGCATTCGTTTTTTTGTTTGTTGTTTTTTGGTCACACTCAACAGTGCTGAGGGGTTATTCCTGGATCTGCACTCAGAAATCTCAGCTCTAAAATACTTACTTTGATATTATAAAGATATGCCTCAATAGAAAAAATAAATCTTCTTGAAAATATCCTTTGGAATGAAAGGGTTTCTTTCGATCTTTATTATATCATCTCATGTTCTAAAATTTTCCCAAAGATAAAAAGGAAAATAAAATTGAATTATAATAAATGTCTTTGCATCATACAATTTTAGTGATACATTTATCCTCTTCTCAATTTGTATTGAATGTGGATTATTTTGTTTCTGTCTTGCTGTTGACTTATCTTTGACTTCGTGAGCACTTTTTCTCTCCTTCACTGCCTCTAATTTAGTTACTCCGTATGCTATAAAACCTTGGTTTTGCTAGTAATACTGTCTCTGTAGTAATTTATTTTAATAATCTGGAACAAATTTACAGTTAGTTGCTCTTAAATAAAATTGATATGAGTGCAACTCAAACTCTAGACTACATGTTCAAAATTTTATGTTTTGCACCAAATATATTTATATATTTGCAACACTAATATAATAATCAAAACTATATGTACCATATTAATAATGTCTTCTTTTACTTGATAAATAACTTAGTAGAGTTGGAAATATAAGAAAACAGATGTTAGTATGTTTTTGCTTTTTACGTAAAATATCCCTGTTGTTTTATGATGGAAAGAGAGAAAAAAAACAAAATAAGGAAATAGTAATATTAAAATATTTAAAGCAAATTAAGTTAGAATAATCACACAAATCTAGAAAATGCCCTCTAATTACACAAATTAATAAATATTATTTATTGGCTGTCATTGCTACACCAAATAAATATTGGTTTAATACTTATAAATTCTCATAGCAAAATTAATGATTTAACAATCACTAATTTATCTCTCAGGATAATAGAAAATTGCATGTTGCATCACTGTCTATGTAAAAGGATCATAATTTTCTATAATAAGTTATTATTACTATGTGATAAAAATGGTTCACACATTTCAAAACATATCAAGTAACTGGAAACAATACATTACCTGAATTAAAAGTTAATTTAAAAACATACTCATAGAAAACAAATTAAATGAATTTGATTTTTTGTCATACCTGGAGCTGTTCAGGGGTGAATCCTGACTGCTCCCAAGAAAGTCTTTTAAAATGAACATGGTAACAACTACACTAAGGAAAAATCATCACCTATCATTATGGGAGATACAAATCAAGGTGACAATGAGATATCATCTTTCACCTGTGAGGATGGAACATATTAAAAATACTGGGAACAATTTGTGTTGGCAGGGATGTGGTAAAAAAAAAATGTAACTATTATTTAATGCTGTTGGTAATGTTGCCTGATCCAAACCCTTTGGAAAATAGTATGGAGGGTTCTCAGTAAACTCAAGTTGAACATTCATATTATCCAGAAATCTCACTTTGAGTATCTATACCCAAGACTGAAAAAATTCATCTAAAAGTACATATGCATACCACTATTCATAACAGCACTCAGTAAAATAACTAAGAGTTGGGATCAACCTAGATTAGTGTATCATGAACATATGAAGTGGATAAACAACAATGAGTAGATCATAAAGATGTAGTACATATACACAATGAAAAACTACATAGCTGTAAGGAATGACATGATCACGCAATTCACTAAAGCATGGATGGAACTGAAAGATATTATGTTTAAAGATGGTTAAATACAGGATGATATCACTTAGATATTGTATTTAGAATAACTGCATGAAGTAATGCTATAGTTTAAATTGGGGTTGTAGAGAACGCTCTTGACCCCAGAATATAGTTAGGAGGAGGAAAAAAATGAGTGGAGGAGAATAAAAACAAATGTGAAATATCGGTGGACAGAGGCCATAGGGACTCAGATGCGTTAGTTGTATTAAGAAAGGACAGAACTAAGTATCCTAAAAATCCATGCAACAAAAAAGTATCCTGAATATCAATGCAACAATGAATTTATTAGACCCAAACTTTAATAATCAAACTTAATAGCAAACTTAATGACGGCAGCTTGGGGCAGAGAATAGTGACATTGTATGGACTCTGGGAAGATCGGTAGAGAGAGCTAGATAGAATGGTGGGATTGGTGCTGAATATATGTCTAAAACACAATTATGGATAACTTTGTGAAACGTAATGCTTTAAATAAAAAAATTTAAAAAAAAAAAGAATAACTCCCAACAGTTGCAGGGAACTACATGGGATGTTGGAGATTGATAGAATCAGGGTTTGCTGCATGCAGGACAAGTAGCCTACTCATTCAGACAACTTAAGACTGATTTTTTTATAGCATAGATTGAACAATTTGTTCTTTTTGTTTATTTATTTTTATTTATTTATTTACTTGGTTTTTGGGTCACACGGATGATGCTCAGGGGTTACTCCTGGCTATGTACTCAGAAATCGATCCTGGCTTGGGGGACCATATGGGATGCTGGGGGATCGAACCATGGTCCATCCTAGGTTAGCAGCATGCAAGGCAAAGGCCTGCCCTAGTGCTGCACCACCACTCCAGCCCCCTATGTGTTTTTTTTAATAATATATAATGATTCTACTGGAATTTTATTATTAAATTTAATCTATAATTCTGCAATAATAAAATTAAAATAGCAAGATTCAGCCAGATTTATAAGAAGTAAACTAGTTAATATTTCTACTAGGTATAAAGTTATTAGATACCTAATATCCAAATACTAGCTTGGTTATTAAACTAAATTAATGGTGTAAAATACATTTTATCTCCTCTAGTTATTTATTCTAATACTCCTTTTATTTGCTCTTTCAAAGAAATCCATTGTCTTCCAAACCACCAAGTCAAATATTAAAGTATTTCATAAATTATAAAAATCACCTTAAAACTTTGTTCTATATAGACATAATAACTGTTGTATCTTTTTCTTTTCTCCTAACTTACAATCGACTATATGTGACTGCCATAGGCAGGCATGACTTTGCTTTAAAATTGGATGCATTCATGCTTGAAGTTTGTCAAATGAATGTGTTGATGGTAGAGAAAATATTATATTATTCATTTGATTAAAAAGCACTAAAATATCCAAGTAGTTTATTTTTCAAATACATTAAAATCTATCTCTAATTTTGCAAATTGTTTTAAAATTTAGTTTTTGCTTGTGATATCAGCGATGAAATCTGAGTTCATCTATCAGTTTATAGAAAACCACTAGAATAGAAAACACTAGTAACATATTATACTATCAAGATCTCTAAAAAAATTCACATTCAAGTAGTCAATTCTATGTATATTATTTTTTGTTAAAATATGGGAACAATTACACTTTTCAAAGAATAGTCCTTTAATTTTGACAGTCACAGAACTCAGTTTGTAATGTGCTAATTTCAGTGCAATTTGGGGGGGCGGGGTTTGGGGCCACACCCAGTGACACTCAGGATTTACTCCTGGCTATGCTCTCAGAAATCGCTCCTGGCATAGGGGCCATATAGGACACTGAGGGATTGAATCACAGTCTGTCCTAGGTCAGCTTCGTGCAAGGCAGATGTCCTACTGCTGTGCCACCACTCTGGCCCCTTTAAGTACAATTTTTAAATATTTACAGGTGAAAATATATTTAGATGCCCAATTCTACTTTCAAAACATGCAAATATATGTGCACATATGTATAAATTTATGTATGCTAGATGATGATAAAATTCTCAAATAATAATGCATATGCCTACATGTATGACATTCTCTGGTTTATTCTCTGGCAGTTTGCTCCCCAGCATAACTAGATATGGCTCTTAATAAAGTGTTCCATTTCCAATAACTTTTAAAAATTTTTTCTCATAAATTTCTACAGACTTTTTATAACAAAAATAATTGCATATTGATCATAACTTAGTATAAAGTATTTTTATACAAGTATTTTTGGGGGGGGGCACACCTGTTTGACGCTCAAGGGTTACTCCTGGCTCTATGCTCAGAAATCACTTCTGGCAGGTTTGGGGGACCACATGGGATGCCGAGATTTGAACCACCATCCTTCTGTGTCCTAGGCAAACGCCTTACCGCTGTGCTATCTCTCCAGCCCCAAATTTAAACATATTTTTTCATATTATCTATTGTTTTCTTTCAGAGTCCTAGTTTATATGTCTGTTCAATTATGTATCATCAATAAGCCTTTATTTTAATTAATTTTTCATTCTTTTTATTATATCTTACATAGTAAACACTTTGAAAATAGCACGAAAATATAAATATGTATCAATATAATTATGTTTATTTACATATATACAAAGTTTCAGAAAAAGATGTTTTGAACATTCTAGTTTGCAGTTGAGATGTCTAGTTTTTTTATCTCAAAGGACAAATTGAACTGTACAGAAGGACTAATAGTGAGTTAGTCACTCCTATTAGCTTAAACTACAGGCAGACATGAGATAAGAAGTAAAGAAGAAATATCAAAGTCTTTGTCATTCTTGAATCCTGGTGGAAATTTGTCATTAACGTTCTTTCTTGGCTATTAAATCTCTAAAAGTTGATTTTTGGCTTGGACTGCCATAACAATACAACAAACATGGTTACTTAAATAATAGAAATGTATTTCTTATAGTTCAAGAGTCTATAAGTTTAAGATTAGGTTAACAGTATGAAGGTCTTGGCTAAGGAGCCTCTTCTAAGCTAATGGTTTGCTAATTTGGCAAAGAAAAATGGCAGAAGAGACTCAGATCTGGTTCTCTGGAATCTGTCCTCATGAGAACAAAAATAAGAACATATTAAGAAGGTCTCATCCTCTTGAGTTCCTTGAAAGCTACTCCCAAAGAACCATATCCAAATACTATCACTTTGTGAGTTAGAGCTTTACAAATAAATTTGGAATGACACAGTCCAGTTCATAGTAGATAACCAAAATAAACTCAAAGTGGTTTAGTTCAATTCGACCTATAAGTGGGACTTCATGATTAAAAATGTTATGTTCAATGCTTTTAATAAATCAATATTTTCCTCACAAAATTAAAGAGCATGTTTTCCTTACTTATCTAAATCATTTAGCATTGATAATTGTTATAGTCTAATTTCTTAATTATTCTAAAACCTCCAAAACAAGTATGTAGTAAATTTTTTAAAGCTCACTAAATTCTTGTGCAGTAACAAATGCCTGAATAGATTTTTTTCACCTGGTGAATATCTATAGAAACGACTAACGTCCGTGGGTTTCTAACCTTTCCAAAATTAGATTCGATCTGGATCACATTCAACTCACTTAAAAAGATCTTCTTCCACATGCAGCTGTGTGGCTGCAAAAAGAAAAAAGTTTATAAATACTAGCACATTATAGTAAATACCACAGAAATGTATTATGGACTATAAAAACTTCCCAAAACTATTAGACACTAACCATTTGAGACTTCTATTTCTAATGATCATTATAGTTTTCCTTTGATTTGAATATTATATTGATTATAGATCAATAAGTTTTGTTATTAAAAACTTTGTATTTCTTACAAGAAAATATAGTGAAATATAAAACATTATTTTAATTTCATTATAACTTACGTTAGTGTCTTTGCCAAGATAGATTATCTATGCCATTGATAATAATTTCCATATCTCAATTAAAGGGACGATTCAGTAGGCCCTTCAAATGAATTTTCTGAATTTTCCTGGCATGGTAACTGATTACCCCACAGAATTTTCATCAAAAGACCTGCCATGGAAGCTTTACCCCTCATGGAGAGTTGAGGAATTCTGAAGAGATATTTCTGAAATTCATGTCACGGTACTGACATTATATTGTCTTAATATTATTGGCCTTAAAATTAATTCTTCCTTCTGATATTCACAGGCAAAATATAGCCTTGATTAAAACCCCTTTATCTGGGTAATTTTTAGCACCAAACCAAAGACAGTATTTTTTTATTTCTCTTCAAAGTGCCCTTGCAGCCTTGACTTCTGGGATGCAAAGGCATTGCCAGAATGCAGATTCTGGGCTATTGACTTTTCCCAATGATTAGAACTACACCTGAGTGGATTTAGTTCTTTCTTTCACTTAACCTCAAAAATAATAGAGTTTATCACAGTGAAGATAGAATTCCTAGATTTTTTCTACTCCTCTCTAATCCCTTATTTTGCATCTGAAGCTAGTTTGCAAGGAACTGCCTTGAGTTGTGACCTTCTCCTTTGTAACTCAGAACTCGTACTGCTTACACCTATATCTTAATGTATTATTGTTTTATTGTTAAATTCTGCATTGTAATTGTAAACATTCTTCTCAATATCTATGACTGACTTTTACCCCTTAAATATTCCTAGTTTGGAGATTAAATTTGTAATACACTTGTCAGAACATGTTTCCACATACATTCATTCATTGTGTGGTCTCATTTTCTTCATATTTCGCTGTCCTGTATCCCCTCTTCTCAAAAAGGTCTCGAAGCCCTCTAAGGCATCTGGATTCCAAGAGCTAGTCCACAGCAATAAATCAACTTCATTTACCTTAAATTGTGTGATGCTCATTTTATTGTTTGTTCATTGAATTGTGCACTTCATTTCTTTTCTTTAAAAGTAAAGCTGTCAATGATTCCAGTGAGGTCAAATCCGTAAGGACCTCACTAAATTGTAGAAAAATACTAAAAAAAGAAAAGACATACAATTCACAAATGTTTCTTTTATACTTAGAAATATTATAAACTTTCTTTTTTAATTTTTGGGCCACACCCAGTGACGCTCAGGTGTTACTACTGGCTATGCACTCAGAAATCACTTCTGGCTTGGGGGACCACATGGGACACCAGGGATTGAACCAAGATCCATCCTGTATGTAATCAGGGTTGATTGCTGACACTGCAAAAAAAAATAGCTTCCTTTGTACATTCCCTTGTACATTATGATGAAGAGAATCTAATTCCATTTGTTTTAAGGACCTGTAAACACACAGCAGGTTATACAATTATTCAGAGCTCTAGGCCCAGGAACCACATAAAAATGTGAAGGTCTTATTTAAGAGTCTTTGTAATAATTTGTCAAAAGGAATTTTATCAAATGGAAAATAGACAAGGAAACTGACATTTTAACATGCCTCCCCTAAAAATGTAGAATTCATGTAAAATTAAATAGTATCTTTTTGGGTAAGTTTCTTTAGCTGACTTAAGAGTTGTCAAAATAAGATAGTAATATTACTTCTGTATCTTTTTAAAATTTAAATTAGCCTAAATAAATACAGTCTATGAAGCATGTGAAACTTTGACTAGTGTGAAACTTATTAACAATATTTTAGGGGCCGGAGAGATAGCAGGGAGTTAAGGCATTTGCCTTTCATGTAGAAGTATGGTGGTTTGAACCCTGGCATTCCATATGGTCCCCTGTGCCTGCCAAGGGTGATTTCTGAGCATAGAGCCAGGAGTAACCCATGAGCGCTGCCAAGTGTGACCCAAAAAGCCAAAAGGAAAAAAAAACCAAACAAACAATATTTTGACTTTTTTGTTTAAAAATAGGAAAACTTTTCACATTACCAACTTAATTTTCCTTTGCATTAGCCATTCACATCATATGACCCTGTGATGGTTTCCTAGCATTTTCAAGAAAATGCATGTCAAACGTCAATGGAATCAAATTGTTAAAATCATCATTGTTTGAAAAATAACATTGGCATTTATTTATATAATATATTTATATAAAAGAAACAGTATTAGGTATTAACTAATCCATTAACAAAACATTCTGTTATATTAAAAATTTTATCTGTAATGGTATGTCCTATTTATTTGACAATTATATTTTAAGATCATGACAATAATGTTTGTGGGAAAAAAAACACAAAAATCTTTCCACATTTCTAGGCAGTTTTTTTTTTAAGTTAAATATTTTTCAATATTTACTGCTAGAGAAAGACTGTAAACTAGTAACTATAACTTTAAACTTTAAATAAAGTGCAGAAAACCATAGTTTAACAGGTAATCAAGCTAAATCATAAAGGTTAAAATCCTTTAAAACTGGATTCTTTATCATCATCATCATCTCTGTGTCCAAACAGAGCTTCAGCTGTATTTGATATGAGACAGTTTTTTAATGATAAATATTTTATTTCTTTTTTATTGACATGACATCTGTCTACAAAGATATAAATGATTACCTGTCTTAGAATTGTTTGTTTCACCACACCACACCACACCCAATACAATCCATAGACTACTTTTGGTAACATCCAACTCTTTTGGCAACATCTTATCTGTCATTAGAGTCTAATGAGTTTGTTTTCATTAGATATTTTCTATCCCCTTTGTTTTGTGTCTTTATGCAGCACATCTGAGTGAAAGCATGTGGTGTTTGTAATTCTCCTGCTTAACATGACCCTCTTTCATTTAATTTATGACATATAAGAAAAACATCATATTTTTTTATAATTTATAGACCATTTTATGAATATGTAACATATAGCCTTCTACTAATCTTTCATTGGGTTGCTTCGAGGTGTACTAGGCTATTTGAAATAACAATCAATTAGCACCTATCTTCATAGATCTTGAATTAGTGTTATATATTCTTTAGATAATTACTAGAAGTGAAATTGCTGGATTATTTGCTAGTTGGTTTGAGAACTTTTACATTTTACAGAACCCTTCATACTTTTTTTCCCTAAAGACTGAGCCAATTTACATCCCACTAACAAGGATATAGATTCCTTTACCACTCACATGTTCATCAGTACATGTTGTTTCTTTTTTTTTTTTATAAGCCATCATCACAGATGGGAAGTTGCTTTATTTATGTTTTGAGTTATATTTCTCTAACGATCAATGATGATGTGCTTTGTTTATGTGCTTTTGGCCATCTGTATGTATTCTTTAGAGAAAGAAATGTCTGTGCAGAGCTCCTCCAAATTATTTTTATCTGCTTGCTAAGTATTCAGAGTTTTTTTTTTTTACATAGTATTATATTATCCCATTGTCATATGTGTGATGCATTACTTGCTCAAATTCAAGAGAAATTCTTTTTATCTTAGTGGAACTTTCTTTTGTAGTGGAAAGCTTTAAAATTAATGTAATTCTATTTGCTTGTAATTTTGCTCATCGATATATTCAAGCCACTGAAGAAGCCACAAAGGTCATTTTGCGGAGTGTCTAGCCTTTGATTTTTTTCGTGCACTCATAGTTTAACAAAAACAAAAACAAAAAAAAAACTTTTAAATTGTCTTTTGTACGTGGTGTTGGATAATGGTGTAATTTCATATAGCTGTACACTTTTTCCAATACAATAAAATGTCCAATTCAATTGTTGAACAGATTTTCCTTTTTTCCATTAAATACTCTTAGTTTCATAATTGTAAATTAGCTTTAAATATACCTCAGAATTTGTCTACTCTAAATTCTAACCTATTAGTCTGTGTGGCATTTTGTTATTCCAATTTATACTATTTGACTACTATAGCTTTACAGTATCATTTTAGAGACAGGATCTTGATGTCACTCATCTCTTTCCTTTTTAGAATTTCTTTGACTATTTGCAGAATTTTATGCTCCATGAGAATTTTATTACTAATTTTTCTATTTAAAGAATATCTTTAGAATTTTGGTAGATATCTCACTGTCTGTATAATATTTTGGATCATGACTTGGAAGACCAACATTGTTAAAAATACTGATATTTCCAAAATATTATACAGACAGTGATATATATATATATATATATATACATATATAAATTTTGGAACCACACCTGGTGGCACTCAGAGTTTAGTCCTGGCTTTGCACTCAGAAATTATTTCTGGTTGGCTTGGGGGACCAGAGGGAATGTCAGGTATAGAACATGGGTCAGCTGTGTGCAAGGCTAACACTCTATCTCTGTATTATCGCTTTGAATCTAGCCTGAAATACGTTTTCATTTGTTTGTGTCTTCTATTTTTCTTAACAATGACTTGAGTTTTTTTGTTTGTTTTTGTTTTTGTTTTTGTTTTTGGGCCACACCCGGCATTGCTCAGGGGTTACTCCTGGCTGTCTGCTTAGAAATAGCTCCTGGTAGGCACGGGGGACCATATGGGACACCAGGATCCACCTTTGGTCCTGGATCGGCTGCTTGCAAGGCACATGCCACTGTGCTATCTCTCCGGGCCCATGACAGGAGTTTTAATGTAAAAGTCTTTTACCTCTGTTATGCTGACATTAAATAAATAGTGTTTTATGCAATTGTATATAGAATTGTTCTCTTGATTTTTTTTTCTAGTGTGTTGCATGTCTACACAATTCAGGAGGATTGGACATATTTTTGAGTGTCCTACAGCTTTATATTAGGTTATTGTTTCTTAAGGCTTTTTGATGAATGTTATATGTATATTAACATCTTAGAATGTTATAAGTATAATAAAATGTCACAAACAGTTTTTTCATCATAAATTTTTATTTATAAACAGTTATTTTATTTGACAAAAGTATTAATCATAAAGAAATATTCTTTTATGATTTTTGCATGTATTTGCATGATCAGTGGTTGTTCTTTTCTTTATTGTGGTTTTCACAGTAGTTTATTTGCATATGTTGGTTATTCTTGAATCAATAAATTAAATCCACATTTAGTATGATGTATACAACTTTTAATGCATACTTGATTTGTTTTGTTAAGATTTTATTGAAGAAGTTCAAAATTGTGCTTTTCAGGGATATTGATTTGTTCTCCATTTGTGTGAGCTCCTGATACTATTTTGGTATTATGTTAACAATTGACCACATAGAGAACTCCTTGGAAGAATTCCTCCTGTTCCATTTCTGAAATTGCTTCAGAAATATTGGTAATAAGTCATATTTGAAATTTTGGTAAAATTCACTAGCAAAACAATTTCAGCTGAGAATTTTGTTGTTTGTTCCTATATTCAGTCTTGGGAGAGTGTATGCTTTTAGAATTTCAATCAATTCCCCTATGTAGCTCAATTTAATGACATAAACTTGTTCATAATAGCCTTTTGGTTTGTTGCTATTGTTGTGTATTTGTTTGTTGGCTATACCCAGCTGTGCTCAGGGAGTCCTCCTACTTCTTTTTTTTTTTTTTTTTTTGGGCCACACCCGGTAATGCTCAGGGGTTACTCCTGGCTATGTGCTCAGAAGTTGCTCCTGGCTTGGGGGACCATATGGGACACCGGGGGATCGAACCGCGGTCCGTCCAAGGCTAGCGCAGGCAAGGCAGGCACCTTACCTTTAGCGCCACCGCCTGGCCCCTGGCTTATTTTTCTTTTTTTTAATTTTTTTTTTTATTTAAACACCTTGATTACATACATGATTGTGTTTGGGTTTCAGTCATAAAAGGAACACCACCCATCACCAATGCAACATTCCCATCACCCAAGTCCCAAATCTCCCTCCTCCCCACCCAACCCCCGCCTGTACCCTAAACAGGCTCTACATTTCCCTCATACATTCTCAATATTAGGACAGTTCAAAATGTAGTTATTTCTCTAACTAAACTCATCACTCTTTGTGGTGAGCTTCCTGAGGTGAGCTGGAACTTCCAGCTCTTTTCTCTTTTGTGTCTGAAAATTATTATTACAAGGGTGTCTTTCATTTTTCTTAAAACCCATAGATGAGTGAGACCATTCTGCGTTTTTCTCTCTCTCTCTGACTTATTTCACTCAGCATAATAGATTCCATGTACATCCATGTATAGGAAAATTTCATGACTTCATCTCTCCTGACAGCTGCATAATATTCCATTGTGTATATGTACCACAGTTTCTTTAGCCATTCGTCTGTTGAAGGGCATCTTGGTTGTTTCCAGAGTCTTGCTATGGTAAATAGAGCTGCAATGAATATAGGTGTAAGGAAGGGGTTTTTGTATTGTATTTTTGTGTTCCTAGGGTATATTCCTAGGAGTGGTATAGCTGGATCGTATGGGAGCTCGATTTCCAGTTTTTGGAGGAATCTCCATATCGCTTTCCATAAGGTTGAACTAGACAGCATTCCCACCAGCAGTGGATAAGAGTTCCTTTCTCTCCACATCCCCGCCAACACTGTTTATTCTCATTCTTTGTGATGTGTGCCATTCTCTGGGGTGTGAGGTGGTATCTCATCGTTGTTTTGATTTGCATCTCCCTGATGATTAGTGATGTGGAACATTTTTTCATGTGTCTTTTGGCCATGCGTATTTCTTCTTTGTCAAAGTGTCTGTTCATTTCTTCTCCCCATTTTTTGATGGGGTTAGATGTTTTTTTCTTGTAAAGTTCTGTCAGTGCCTTGTATATTTTGGAGATTAGCCCCTTATCTGATGGGTATTGGGTGAATAGTTTCTCCCACTCAGTGGGTGGCTCTTGTATCCTGGGCACTATTTCCTTTGAGGTGCAGAAGCTTCTCAGCTTAATATATTCCCATCTGTTAATCTCTACTTTCACTTGCTTGGAGAGTGCAGTTTCCTCCTTGAAGATGCCTGTAATGTCCTGTAGTGTTTTGCCTATGTGCTGTTTTATATATCTTATGGTTTTGGGGCTGATATCGAGGTCTTTAATCCATTTGGATTTTACCTTTGTACATGATGTTAGCTGGGGGTCTAAGTTTAATTTTTTGCAAGTGGCTATCCAATTGTGCCAACACCACTTGTTGAAGAGGCTTTTCCTGCTCCATTTAGGATTTCCTGCTCCTTTATCAAAAATTAGATGGTTGTATCTCTGGGGAACATTTTCTGAGTATTCAAGCCTATTCCACTGATCTGAGGACCTATCCTTATTCCAATACCATGCTGTTTTGATAACTGTTGCTTTGTAGTACAGTTTAAAGTTGGGAAAAGTAATTCCTCCCATATTCTTTTTCCCAATGATTGCTTTAGCTATTCGAGGGTGTTTATTGTTCCAAATGAATTTCAAAAGTGTCTGATCCACTTCTTTGAAGAATGTCATGGGTATCTTTAGAGGGATGGCATTAAATCTGTATAATGCCTTGGGGAGTATTGACATTTTGATGATGTTAATTCTGCCAATCCATGAGCAGGGTATGTGTTTCCATTTCCGTGTGTCCTCTCTTATTTCTTGGAGCAGAGTTTTATAGTTTTCTTTGTATAGGTCCTTCACATATTTAGTCAAGTTGATTCCAAGATATTTGAGTTTGTGTGGTACTATTGTGAATGGGGTTGTTTTCTTAATGTCCATTTCATCCTTATTACTATTGGTATATAGAAAGGCCATTGATTTTTGTGTGTTAATTTTGTAGCCTGCCACCTTGCTATATGAGTCTATTGTTTCTAGAAGCTTTTTGATAGAGTCTTTAGGGTTTTCTAAGTAGAGTATCATGTCATCTGCAAACAGTGAGAGCTTGACTTCTTCCTTTCCTATCTGGATTCCCTTGATATCCTTTTCTTGCCTAATCGCTATAGCAAGTACTTCCAGTGTTATGTTGAATAGGAGTGGTGAGAGAGGACAGCCTTGTCTTGTGCCAGAATTTAGAGGGAAGGCTTTCAGTTTTTCTCCATTGAGGATAATATTTGCCAGTGGCTTGTGGTAGATGGCCTTCACTATATTGAGAAAGGTTCCCTCCATTCCTATCTTGCTGAAAGTTTTGATCAAGAATGGGTGTTGGACCTTATCAAATGCTTTCTCAGCATCTATTGATATGATCATGTGGTTTTTATTTTTCTTGTTATTGATGTTGTGTATTATGTTGATAGATTTACGGATGTTAAACCAGTCTTGCATTCCTGGGATGAAACCTACTTGATCGTAGTGGATGATCTTCTTAACGAGGCATTGAATCCTATTTGCCAGGATTTTGTTGAGGATCTTTGCATCTGCATTCATCAGTGATATTGGTCTGTAATTTTCTTTTTTGGTAGCGTCTCTGTCTGGTTTAGGTATCAAGGTGATGTTGGCTTCATAAAAGCTATTTGGAAGTGTTTCTGTTTGTTCAATTTCATGAAAGAGTCTTGCCAAGATTGGCAGTAGTTCCTCTTGGAAAGTTTGATAGAATTCATTAGTGAATCCATCTGGACCTGGGCTTTTGTTTTTCGGCAGACATTTGATTACTGTTTTAATTTCATCAATGGTGATGGGGGTGTTTAGATATGCTACATCCTCTTCCTTCAACCGTGGAAGATTATAAGAGTCCAAGAATTTATCCATTTCTTCCAGGTTCTCATTTTTAGTGGCGTAGAGTTTTTCAAAGTAGTTTCTGATTACCCTTTGAATCTCTGTCATATCAGTAGTGATCTCTCCTTTTTCATTCCTGATACGAGTTATCAAGTTTCTCTCTCTCTCTTTCTTTGTTAGGTTTGCCAGTGGTCTATCAATCTTGTTTATTTTTTCAAAGAACCAACTTCTGCTTTCGTTGATCTTTCAGATTGTTTTTTGAGTTTCCACTTCGTTGATTTCTGCTCTCAGCTTTGTTATTTCCTTCTGTCTTCCTATTCTTGGGTCCTTTTGTTGAGCATTTTCTAGTTCTATTAGCTGTGTCATTAAGCTACTCAGGTAAGCTCCTTCTTCCTTCCTGATGTGTGCTTGCAAAGCTATAAATTTTCCTCTCAGTACTGCTTTTGCTGTGTCCCATAAGTTCTGAGAGTTTGTGTCTTGATTGTCATTTGTTTCCAGGAACCTTTTTATTTCCTCCTTGATTTCATCTCGGACCCACTGGTTATTGAGCATTAGGCTGTTTAACTTCCAGGTGTTAAAGTGTTTCTTCTGAGTCCCTTTGGAGTTCACAAATAATTTCAGAGCCTTGTGGTCAGCGAAGGTAGTCTGCAAAATTTCTATCCTCTTGATCTTATGGAGGTATGTTTTATGTGCCAGCATGTAGTCTATCCTGGAGAATGTCCCATGTACATTGGAGAAGAATGTGTATCCAGGTTTCTGGGGATGGAGTGTCCTATATATATCCACTAGGCCTCTTTCTTCCATTTCTCTCCTCAGGTCTAGTATATTCTTGTTGGGTTTCAGTCTGGTTGACCTGTCCAGTGTTGACAAAGCCGTGTTAAGGTCCCCCACAATTATTGTGTTGTTGTTGATATTATTTTTCAGATTTGTCAACAGTTGTATTAAATATTTTGCTGGCCCCTCATTCGGTGCATATATGTTTAGGAGAGTGAATTCTTCCTGTTCTACGTACCCCTTGATTAATATAAAATGTCCGTCTTTGTCCCTTACAACCTTCCTGAGTATAAAGTTTGCATTATCTGATATTAGTATGGCCACTCCAGCTTTTTTATGGGTGTTGTTTGCTTGGATAACTTTTCTCCAGCCTTTTATTTTGAGTCTATGTTTGTTCTGACTATTCAGGTGCGTTTCTTGTAGGCAGCAGAAGGTTGGATTGAGTTTTTTGATCCATTTAGCCACTCTGTGTCTCTTAACTGGTGCATTTAGTCCATTGACGTTGAGAGAAAGAATTGTCCTGGGATTTAACACCATCTTTATTTCAAAATTTGGTGTGTCTTTTGGGTAGTCTTGTCTTAGATTAGGTCTTTCAGTTTTTCTCTTAAGACTGGTTTTGTGTCTGTGAAGTTTCTGAGCTGTTTTTTGTCTGTGAAACCATGTATTCTTCCATCAAACCGGAAAGTGAGTTTTGCTGGGTATAGTATTCTGGGTGAAGCATTCATTTCATTCAGTCTTGTCACAATATCCCACCACTGCTTTCTGGCATTGAGCGTTTCTGGTGACAGGTCTGCTGTAAATCTCAGGGAAGCTTGCTTGAACATGATTTCCCCTTTTGATCTTGCTGTTTTCAGAATTCTGTCTCTATCTGTGGGATTTGTCATTGTGACTAGGATGTGTCTTGGGGTGGTTTTTCTGGGGTCTCTTTTGGTTGGTACTCTTCGGGCATGCAGGATTTGATCACATATATTCTTTAGCTCTGGAAGTTTCTCTTTAATGATGTTCTTGACCATTGATTCTTCCTGGAAATTTTCTTCCTGGGTCTCTGGGACTCCAATGATTCTTAAGTTGTTTCTGTTGATCTTATCATAGACTTCTATTTTCGTCTGTTCCCATTCTTTGACTAATTTTTCCATTGTCTGCTCATTTGCTTTAAGTTTTTTGTCCAATCTCTCCTGCTGTATGGAATTGTTATGTATCTCATCTTCCACAGCACCAAGTCTATTCTCAGCTTCTGATACCCTGTCCCAGAGCTTATCCATTTTGTCATTCACTTCGTTTACTGACTTTTTCAGTCCTGTTAGTTGACATGTTATTTCAGTTTGGAGTTTTGTCATTTCTGCCTTCATATTTTCTTGGTTCTTATTAGTGTTCTGTTCAACTCGATCCATGGTTTCTTGGAGTCTGTTGAGCACCTTCCATATTGCTAGTCTGAAGTCCTTATCTGAGAGGTTGATTAGTTGTTCAGTCATTATCTGGTCCTCAGAATTGTCATCTTCATTCTCTATGTCTGATGCTGGCCTGCGTTGTTTCCCCATTGTCACACTTGTATTGTGGGTTTTTCTACGTGTTGTAGTGGTATTCATTGTCTGTATTATGTAGGCAGCACACTCCTCTGGCTCCTCCCTTTCTGGATGGGCTGACTTGCCTCTAAGGGAGGGGAGTCCTCCGTGGATGAAGCCTCACACTGGGTCAAATCTTAGGCCCGAGCATGCAACAGAGAAGACAGTCCAGAGAGAAATGTTTGCTTCTGTGATATAGCGCCGTTCTTAGTGTGATTTTTCCTTCTTGTTGCAATGGAGTTCTTTCCTTAGAAAGAGTGCACAGCCGCGTAGCGAAGCGGAGCGGCCGTGCTCCTCTGAGCCTCTTTTTGCCCCACTCGCAAGAGTTTCACGCAAGAGGACAGTAGACAGACATAGACAGGTCACACTCACAGTCTTTCACAGCTGAGCCCCACTGGGCCGGTGTTCTTTCGCGGATTTTCCCCGCCTGGTGTCACACACAGGGAGCCAGCTTTTGCAAAGGTTAGCCGGTTTTTATGCTCCGAAGTCGTCCTCCTACTTCTATGCTGAGAGATCACAACTGTCTGGCTCAGGAGAGTAGATGTTGTATTAGGGACTTAACTCAGGCCAGTCACAGGCAATGCAATCACTCTTTTTACTCACTATAGTATTTCTCTAGCCCCTGTGTTGTAATTCGTTTTTGATTTCCTGTTATATGTTTGTAATATTTATCTGTAGCTTTCCCCTTTTATTAATTATCCTTATTACATCTTTCTATTTTTTCTTTTTCGCCGCATATCCTAAGGTTTAAAAATCTTATTTAGTCTTTCAGAATACCAGCTCTGCATTTCATTGATCTTTACCCCCTTTGTTTTAACTCTTTTTTGCTTACTTCTACTCCAATTTTTATTATTTACTACCTTCTACTGTGGTTTGCTTCATTTGTTGTTCATTTTTGAATCTCTTAGTGTGTGAGTTTAGAGTCATTAGAGCTTTTCCTTGTTTTCTGATGTAAGCCTGCAGTGCTACAGTTTTTCAGTTATTAGTTTTCTTGTGACCCAACATGTCCTAATAGCTTCTGTCACCATTCATAATTGTTTATAGGACTTATTTAATGTCCTCTTTTATTTTCTTATTGAATTAATAGCTATTTTCAGAGAAAGGGCAGCTATATTTTTTCAGACATAATAAATTTAAAAAATTTTAAAGTAATTAAGAAAAAAGAATAGATGCTACATAATGTTCAAAGAATTGATACCTAACTTTAATTAATGTATACTTTCCAAAGTATGTGGTATCAAAATATTTTATTTATTAAGATACCTGCCTAAACATGTTGATAGAAACACTATAATTTTATAAACATAAAAGGGAACTTTAATACTGATACATCTATCAACCAAACAAAATCTCAGTTATGAAACAGCAGCCTAAATCAACAGTGCACATAGAACATCCTGGAGGATAACATATATGTTAGAACAAAAAACAAGTGTCACTAAAGTCAATGAAACTTGATGGTATATCAAATGATGGATATCTTTGAAGAAGGTGGAAGCTACCTTGATCCCTTTTATTACTTCCTAAGGCACCCTTCAAAGTTAGGTAATAAATAAAAGAGAAAAACAAAACAACAGAATTGTAAGTAGAATGCCTGTCTCAAATACAGGCAGAGGATAGAGGAGGAGGCATATGGGGGCATTAGTAGTGGGAATATTGCACTGGTAAAGGGGGGTGTTTTTTTAGATTGAAATCCAATTACAAATATGTTTGTAATCATGGTGCTTAAATAAAGATATTATTTATTTTTAAATCTATAAAATAAAAATAATCTGGAAATAATAAAATGTTGAAGAGGAGTGAATAATTTTTACTAAATTTAATTACAATGCATCATAACTCAGATATCACAAAAGTGTTAGTGTTTAAGATCTCCTAAAATATGAACACATGATAATGGTATAGTATATAACCTAGTGTTTGTTCAGAAAATTTCTAACCAAGAATAATAAAGTTCAACAAAAGTAGACCAGTGTAGGTCAACCTTTCTCCCATTATGACTCTCTTCTTGTTTCTTTTTTCTACTCCCTTGTACACCAACAATACTGGTTGGAAACTAGTTCATTTCTGTGACTCATGTTTTACATGTGGCCATCTTGGAATATAATAGAAGCCCTTAAGATTCTATGTTTCCCTATTTAAAAACACTAGTTTTAAGTACAATTTTTAGTTAGAAAGAAAGAAGAAAACCTGGGGACAAAGAGATGGTACAGTGGTAGGGCATTTGCCTTGTATGCAACTGACCCAGGATGGACTGCATTTCGATCCCCCAATATTCCATAGGTTTTCCAAGCCAGGAGTGATTTTTGAGTGTGTAACCAGGAGTAACCCCTGGTTACTGCTTGTGGGTGTATCCCACAAATTAAAAAAAAAAAAAGAAAAGAAAAGAAAGAAGAAAACCTATTACTAAACTCATCATTAACAATAAATCATAATAGTTCAAGTGTTTTTTCAAATAACTTTTTGTTCTGCTAAGGTTGTTTAGTCAATGCTAAATCAGCACAGGTTGCCATAAAAATACCACAAACTGGGTGACTTAAGATATATTCATTTAGGCGGGAGTAATAAAACTGTGGGTATAGTGTTTTCCTTGTGTGCACCAAACCTGGCTTCCATCACTAGCACACTATCTGCTCCCATAAGAGAGCCAAGAGTTAGTCCTGTTCAGGATGTGGCCCACTGGACCAGACTGAAACTAGATTGAAATATAATTTTTCTAGTTTTAATTTCATGTAAAATATTGGTACTTTGATCACTTCTGGTCATTGATAATATAAGTGTTAAGTCAGAATTTTCTAGTGAAAGTGTCTACCTCAAGTTAAAATGTTTAATTTAGTTATTAAATTAAAATTTTTATGTCAACATTGAATATGACTTCGAAAAGAAATAAGATTGGGGCCAAATTAATAGCAATATACTTAAAGTAATTGCCTTACGTGTGGCCAAAACAGGTTCTATATAACACTCTGAATACTGCCAGGAGCAATCCCTGACCACACAGCCAGGAGTAAGTCCTGAACTCAGCTGGACCAAACATTTAAATAAAATAAAGTTTGATTGCTAGGTGTTTTACAGAGACTATTGTTAAGCATTTTTATTGCAGTAAACTAAAGTTTTATGTCCTATTCATTTTTGTAATTATTATTTAATATTACATTACAATACAATATTATAGAATACCAGGCATTTGGCGTCACAGCACAACATGTGTCTAATACTTACCACCTCTGCTCTCATCTTCCTGCCATACCACCACCTAAAAGAGTCTGTATTTATCCTTTTTCCTCTGATAACTGCAAAAAATGTCACTATTTATAGGATTTAGTTTAACATTTTTGCCAGTTTGTTTTAAATCATCGTGTCTTTAACAGGCATTTTATGCTTCAATTTTTAAAGGCCTAGGCATATTTATGGTACTTTCAACTATTATGTATGACCAATCGAAACACACAATTAAAACTTTTAAATTGAGATTAACATGAACTGTGAATAACAGAAAAAATTGAAAATCTTTTGGACGGCTTTAACAACTAAGAAATGTCATTCCCCTTCACACATAATTCTGAATTTTTATGCTTGCAAAGCAGCAAGGCAACCTTCAAAATCCTCCATAGCTGCACAAAGCTGACACAGAAACTCTGAAAAACCTCTGACCCAAGAGGTTATTGCACCCTACATGGTTTGTGATGAAGTTCTAGCTGTCACATTCATACTCATATTACAGGATAGAAAAAGGAGTGTTGTACATGAAAATATTTCCATAAGATTATCCTTTGTCTGTTGTCCCACCTTGACCCTCCAGGTGGGGGCGCTGTTGAGAGCCAAATAAATAGCTTAGGTTCCTGGTGTAAGGGGGGTCTTTTGCCAGAGTTGGCTGGCTGGCTCCAGGTGTTTTGGAACTAGCAGCAGGCTGACAAAGGACTCTCCTCGCCAACCTTTTAACCCATAACCCTCCTGTCCATGTGGATTATTTGCTGCGGATAAATATTACCAAGATCACCCCCCAAAGAGGGAACAAGGGGCTGGGAACCAATTTCTCATTCTGGGAGCTAACTTTGCGGATACTCAAACAATCAACAAAGGTGTAAATGGGACCCAACAAAAAGGGCAACGAAGGAGAAATACAGCCAAAGTGATAGTGGATACCCACAGGAGAGTGAGTAGGGCATTTGCTTCGTAAGCAATTGGCATGTGCTCTGTGTCCCTTATCATAAGGTTCACAGATCCCTGTTCAGAGTGATCCTTTAGTACAGAGCCATATGAAAGCCTTGAACACTGCCTAGTGTACTCCCACAAACAATCAAACAGAACAACAACAACAACAACAACAACAACAAAACTCAAGAAGAAAGGAGGAAAAGAAGAAACGAAAGTGCAATGAATGCACATGGTGTATCTGTAGAAAAGCTCCTAGAAGCTGCCATTGATCTTTTACACTAATATTTTGATTTCTCAAACCTTGTCATCAGTCCTAAATATGTGACAGCTGAGAATAAAAATGTTCTCCTTATTTATGAAAAATGTTTACATATACACTGGCTAAAATTTTTATCTACAGAAGACAGAGATACGAATGAGCAAGTGAATGAGAATGACTTTTTTTCCCCAAAATCCATCTTTTGTCCTTTAGATAACATCGTCATTTTGCTCACTCAGAAATGCTGCCATATGCAGAAATCAAATCATTAGATTGCTGAGCTAGACAAAGAAGTAGCATAAGAAAAAAGAAAAGATAAAATTAGCCCTACATCCTGTTTTAGACCAAAACAGCTCATTTGGCAGATTTTGCCCTAGGGAAGTAGGATGTGAGCCAATATTAAATTACTTTTCATCTATGGGAAACTTGGCTTTCACTGAGAGCACAGATTTGGCAGCTTATAAGTTTTGAAACCACACTTTATTATTCTGGCTGCCAGTTTTCCCCACTGACAAACAAGGACCTTCCAGAGAATCACATTGACTTGAAAGAATTTTCAAAATGTCAAGGTCCCCAAGATTAGCACATTTGTTGAAGTTAAAGCCTAATAATCAGATACCTTCAATTCAGTAATGAAATCAATAATTTTATTGGGTTGTTGTCGTGGTTTGGGGGTGTTTGTTTTTTGGAGGGGCTTGGGAATTGGCTACACCCAGCTGTGTTAAGTTTTTACTCAGAACCCTGTGCTTAGAGTTGACTTTCCAGGGTGATCAGTGGACCATATGTGAATATGTGGTGTCAAGGATAGAATCCTGGTCAGCTTCATACAAGGCCAGTGGCTTACCCTCTGTACTATCTATCCAGCTCTTAAATAAGTTCATTAAAAAAAAAGAATTACAGTCAATGATCAAAGTCTATCACTTTGGGCGAATTATGCAAAAATTATTTAACACTTTGTTTCTAAATGGTACTTTATTGTTTGATATAAGTTTTCTTTCTTACTTTTCTTTTCTTGAGAGGTCACATATATCCAGTGGCATTGGTTCTACTTTTGTCTCCGTGCTTGGGCCTAAAATTTGTTCCCAACTGTGCTTTGAAGACCAAATACAATGCCAGGGATCAAAGCCAGGTCTCTCAAATGCAAAGCACTTACACACCCCACAGCAGAATTATCTCATCGGGCCCAGCATTCATTGATTTTTGTTTGTTTGTTTGTTTGGAGATACACCCAACGAGACTCAAGGGTTACTTTTGGCTCTCAGAAATCACTCCTAACAGGTTTTGGGGACCATGTAGGACACCGGGGATCAAACCCAGATTGATCAAGTACAAAGCAAATGCCCTACCTGCTGTGCTCCACCCCTCATTGATTTTTTAATGGAATTTTTAAGTACTGAAATAAAAATCACTTTTTAAATATGAAATACAACTTTAACAGTAAGCCTTAAATATGGGGGGGTATTGGTAGGTGGGAATGTTGCACTGGTAAAGGGAGGGTATTCTGTTTATGACTAAAATCCAACTAAAAACATGCTTGTAATCCTGGTGCTTAAAGATTTATTAAAAAATAAATAAAAATATATACCCCCAAAGTCTGTATTAAAATTTCTGATCAATCTCAACAGTTGTTTCTTTGGAATTTCCATATAAAAATAAAAGCTGCATTATGACTTCACGGTAGAAGTGACATAGAATTGCATACTTTTAGATACTTTTCTTCTTCACTTTACCTTCTGCTAGGATAGAAATCTGTCAGAGTGGAGTCCCTTCCTATTATCACCCTAACTATGAACTACCTATTAGAATCTGCAATTTGAAAGTAAAAAGATTAAATTTCAATTTTTAAGATTATCCAAAGGAAGCATGAAAGCAGAATAAAAAAGTGTTACAACTCATGTAAGTAAACTCACTAAGTACAGTAAACTAAGGAATTACTAAGTAAACTCACTAAGTACTTAGATATTATTTTTAAACTACAATGAATTTTATCTATACATAAATAAAACGTACTTTCTTTAATGAAAATAACTTTTATTATAAGCTTAAAAGTTCATTAGCAAAGTAAAATAGTTTCAGCAAGTCAAAAACATAACATAAACTGAATTGTAAAGGGAATTACAGGAAACAGAAACGGTATAAAAGAAATGATTTTCAAAATACTTAAATTGATTTTCCTACGCTAATTAGGATCAAAAATAGATTGCTTTGTTAGAAAGATGGAAAAGCTTAAGCTCATTTAACTAAGATAAAATATTTCTTTTTTGCTTTTTTTTTGTTTGGGGGTACAGTTGATGGTGTTCAGGGCCTATTCCTGGCTCTTTGCTCAGGGATTACTCTGGGCTCAGGTTTTTGTATAAATGCTAGGGATTGAACCTAGCTCAGCTGTATACAGGCAAAAATTTTTTTTTTTCTTTTTAAATGGGAGTTATTTTAAACACCATTGGTCACAGAGTATAGTGAGGAAAAGAAAATCTGAGTGGAGGAGGAGAAACAGGATGGAGGCCAGGGGCCAAATGATCTCGGGTACATTGATTAAAATAAAAAAATATTTTCTTTTAAAGAAATACATGGTATCTATAATATAGTGAATACATTGAATTATTTAATGAATATTCAAAATATTCCAGCAGAAATATTAATGTGACTTAATCTTTTGTTTCTTTATTATCTTCCATTGCCATCACATATCTTTTTATAATTTCACAAATACATTACTTTCTTTCTACAATATTAGAAAGCAGGTAAGAGTGAATAAAATATAAATTTATTTTAATTGTTTCTTAGCCAAGTTTTATGTGTTTAATTATTTGACTATTTTCTCATAAATTAATACTTTATGATATCATTAATAGTGTTGGATTTATTAAAGTATACTGAGGTAATCTTGAAACTTTATAATTTGACAGTATTTCTATGAGAATCCAACCTCAGCTATACATCATGTATTTTAAAGGATTTTAATAATAGTGACTGCATGAAAATATAATGCCAGGTTAATAATGTCCTGGGAATTTTTCCTGAGGCAATTTAAAAAGGGAACACTTATTTTTATTCTTTCAGTTGAGCCCAGGATGACATTAGATAAACAGATGTAACTTTTTATTCATTCTAATCCTGCTAAGGGGCTGACAGAGGCCATTTATCTCCAACCAAACCACATATGATTAGAAACTTAGGTGGTGATGAGACTTGTTCATCAATACCTTTCCACCTAGTAGAATTAAATTGACATACCTGAAAGAGCTGAAATTTGGTTGAGAAAGGAAGTACATTTGGGTGAACAATTATGCAAACAATATGTCTGTCCTGTGCAACCAACTTGAACTATCCCATGCAAGCAGATTTTCATTCAGAAATAAAAAATTACCAAGCAAAGATAAGTGTGCTTCTTCTTTTTGAGGAAAGTAGGTTGGGAGTAATACCCAATGGATCACAGGGCTTACTTATTACTGGATCTAGGCTCAGGAATCTCTACCTCTTGTGGTAGACTTGGTGCGTCATATTGAATGTAGGGGATAGAACAGGTAAGCTAAGTGTTAGATAAGAACTTTCCCTGCTGCACAATCTCTTTTGCTCCAAGATATACATTAAAAAAAACATTTACAATAATATAATTACACTAGTTTATTTCACCTGGAATATTTATTTATTATTATATATTAATATATAATATATTATATTATTATATTTATTATAGATTTAAAATATGTATACCTATTTTGGAGAATTATTGGATAAGCCTATAAGGTAGAGATTAGTTATGTATGAAATGTCAAATACTTTGCAAATGTTAATATAAATTAAGAATAAGATTTTCAATATATCTTATGTCAGCACAGTGATAATAGTAATCAGTGTATTTGTAAAAGATTTGGTGGCAAAAGGCCCGATGTGGATGCTTTCCTAGGAGTCTTCTCTGCCTTGTGATATTTAGCATGACCATTTAGAAATATTCCAACTTGATGAGCCATGAGTGTGTGCAAATATTGTTTCCTTTGTTTATATTTTGGTTCCTAGGCCATATATAGTAAAAGCTTCTCAGAAATCAAGAAACATTGATCTGGGCATCATTTGACTGCACTTTAAATACAAAATCAATTCTCATTCCATGAGCAAACGTTGCTGCACAACAGATGTCTTTAATCATATATCTTTATTCTAAAGCCTAAACTGTGTAGTAAAAATATTACTAAGCTTTAAATAATTGCCCTGATGCACCATTGGTTTCTATTTGTACAGTTTTGACTAAAGCAGAAGAAAATGTTTGATATTTCCAGAGCAGTAATGTATCTTTTCTTTACATTGGCTTTTTCAACAAATCCAGTAACAAGGAAGTGAATGTGGTCTGTAGCTACCAGTTCATCTGGGATGCTGGTCCTGAGGCTCAATATCCTCAAGGATCTCTAAACTTTTCAGCAGATTCTTCTTCAGTCACAGCTTCAGATGAGACTCAATACCAAGACTGTTTGGAACATGGACTTGTGAGAAACTTTGAACAGTAAATCAGCTCACTCTGCTCAGATTTCAAACTTACCAAAGTAATATAAAATCTATTACTTTTAGTCTATGTGTGTCCAATTTTATATGCATTAATGGCTAACAATTGGGAGAAATATTCATCCAGTTCATTAATTTTAATATTTTAACATGGCATCTATCTTGCTTTGAGGTTATATTAACCCATCAGAAAATGTGCTTGGTTTAACTATCAAGTCAATAATGTATTATTTTATTTAAATTTTTTAAATCAAGTAGGAAGTATAAATTACCATTGTACCATTTTTCTATAAAAATAATATCATTCTTACTGATTTGTAGAGTTGTATTTTGCAGGAAGTCGCCATTTTGAATATTTAAGTCTAGATCTCTATATATCACAGATAAGTGAGGTCCCCTAGTATTTGGTCTTGAGTACGCCAGTGGTGTATGGTAATCATGTTAACATGATTGCAAGTATGTGACCTAAACTATAATAATTACATTTTAAAGAGTAAAAAAGTAAAAACAATTATATTTGCACTTAATTTATTTCCCAGATCTTTGAATGTATGTGAGAAAAGGAAATGAACAGCATTTACCTGATAGTTTGAGATCTGAAGACAAAATATAAAGGAGTACGGCCAGAGAAATAGTACAATAGATAAGGAATTTTCCTTGCATGCAAACAACCTGGTTCAAAACACCTGAAACTGTATATGATTCCTCCTTTAGAGTACTAGGAGCAGGCCCTGAGCACAGCCTAGTATGACTCAGAAATTAAATAACTACTTAATTAATAAAAATTAATTGATATAATGCCCTTTTCTTTCTACTCTCAATGAACCTATTAAGCAAATGTGAATTTTTAAAATTCCTATTGAACAAAATACTACCCTTTATAGGTAAATTTTATTGATTACTAATGAAGCTTAGGAGTTTAAATTCTACTAGTGAAAAGTTTTGTTTTGGTTTGTTTTGTTTTAAAGCACAGCATAACTGGTTTTTAGGGAGGTTACACTTGGTGCTCACAACTTCTAGCTTGGCATTCAGGGACCACTCCTGGTGAAGCTTAGGGGAATCCTAGAGGATGCCAGGAATTGAACCTGAGTCAGCTGCCTTCAAAGCAAGCACTTTAACCACTGTACTCTCTCTCTTTCTCTCTCTCTCTCTCTCTCTCTCTCTCTCTCTCTCTCTCTCTCTCTCTCTCTCTCTCTCTCTCTCTCTCTTTGGTTTCCAATGCATCATAATAAAAAAGAGATCTTAAATTCCTATTAAGTTATTTATTATATTATTTATTGCTACTTCCATATAAAATACACTGCCAAAAATATTCACAGTATGTTTCATGACTGTTGTTTTTTTCCTAGAGTAGCAAAGACTTAACTATATTTATATCTTTCCATGTGTCACAGAATCCTATTTTCTAAATAGTCCATACTATTTTACTTCTCTTTGACTTCTTCAGTCTTTTTATAACAGATCTCAGATTGCAATGCAGTTAAAATTAATGACTTAGCCAGGAGTTAGAGTTAGTGTTCTTTGCTCTCCTTTTCAGACTCTGTGGGAGATTTGATATGTTCTGTGCTCTAGAAACTTCTAATTGAGCATGAAGAAAGCTGGTAAATCACCATGTTGCAGCAATAGCAGCCCAATGTTTTCTCTGCCTAATGATCCTAAAGCGCATTCAATATATGTTCTTCATTTAAAATTTTAGCATTGTTTGAGGCAAATTTATTGGTATTTAGAATAAGCTCACACAAATCCCCTTAGCATGATTTTGTAGCATGACTCAATTTTTATATAAATCTATAAATCATGAAATCTAGAAGATTTACTCTGAGTAAACACTTCATATAGAATATTCAAGATTTTAATAACGGGCACCTGCTTGTCATATAAATGAGATTATCTATACTGAAGTAGAAACTAGCTTATAAATTGCATTTCTTTTTATAGTCCCTAACGCATACTAATTTCTATTTATGTAAGTTGTTTTCTAGCTAGCAATATCAACTACTGATTATTTACATTCTGCTGCTTTGCTAAGAGTTTTGAAATTATTGGATAGCTATGTAATGAAGCAATGATAAAATAGAAATAAAGACATGTACACTTAAGATTGGATATACTAGTCAACTCTTATAGAAACCTTTCCAGGTAAGCTTATCCAGCCCTGGTCCTCCTGTTATTCTATTACAGAACTTGCATATTTCTTTTCTAGGACTTTTAAAATTAGTATTTACCTAAATAACTTATTTAACTTTATATTTCTTCCCCATTTACCATAAGTCACAAAGACTCTGTGTGCTTATGCATCTGCATGTGCAAGCTAGGATTATAAAGGAACACAATTTACAAGTTATGTTAGAATGATTGGTATATAATCATAATAACAACAATAATTTATAATACCTCATTAAATGTTTTTGTGTGTGTCTCATTAAATGTTTTTAATTATTTAATTTATGAAGAAATGAAAGAAAAACGAATACCTAGGTTATTGTTTCACAAAATGAGTGATATTGGCTTTGGGTCTTGATAGCATTCAAGGTTGTGGTAGTAACTTATGATGTACAAGAGGAGTGGTTATTTGTTTAAAGAGGGTAAAGTGATCCATTTTCCAGAAAAGGACTATAGGACAAATGAGCTTGGGAACTTTGGTTTAGGTAAATGTTACTTCCATGATGGCAGCATATGGCAGCTGATTCTGTAAAAAGAGTTCCATTAAATTAAGTTCCATTTAAATTCCATTACATTTCATAAGTTAGATATCATCACCTGGAAGTCAATAAATAAATTCTAGAATTAACCATTTCTCCGATGTGCCATGAAACAGTTGCTTCAGAATTGTGACTGGTTGAAGAACTGAGACTTCAATATGAATTATTATCTGAAACTCAGAGGAACAGTCAGGGGAAGATATAAACTGATAACATATAAAATCACATGTTGACTCTCCAGAAAGAATTAAACATGAGGCACAACAGGGAAGTAACAACTATTTTTAAAAATGGTCTAATAGAGTAAATTTTGGGATGATAAGATTTTCTTAAGAAATAGCTGTGAGTCAGTGAAAATAAAATAAAACAAAACAAAAACAGAATTTAAGACCCATCCACTCCTCCTCTAACCATTGAAAATCTCCATGATTAAACTACTAAGGAAGCAAATTGGATTTTATAATACTCAGTGGCTGACTATACATTAAAAAGTTCTCAGGAATAAAAAAAATATTTTGTTCCCTAAAAGATTATTAATTCCCCTATTTTTAAGTTACTTATAGAAATTTGGATTAAGCTCTTAATTAGAGTATTAAAAAATAAATAGGGCTAATTTTCACACTTGGCATTGTTTGTGTTATTATAGTGTAGGTGTTTAGAGAAGTCAGAGTCTTCAGTCAAATACTGTGTTAGAGGTTAAGAAAACATTCCCCAGACTCCTCTTTAAGTTTTTCTCAAGCTCAAATGAACAAACAAATTAATATCAAACTATTCATAGGTAAAGGAAACAAAACTGAACCACATGCATATGAAGAGTTTTATGGCTATGCAACCTAAACAAAATGACCAGGTGTTTATATTTTTCTATGATAAGCTTCTGGAATATCAAGGAGTCAGTATGGGGTCTGACATGATGAGAAAGGGTGACTTCTGAAAAAAAAAAACTTGTCTCTACATGTATGTCTTACATTAAGATATGATTCTGACTAAATGAGTAAACCAGGTGTTCCCATATCTAACTTTTCTGCATATCTTCTGGAATGTTCCCTGTTCTGCACAGAGCTTCAATTGATTGTTGTTCCACTTATCAATGTGTCAAATATTGGAACAATCCAGATTTGGATGTCTTGGGAAAACATCTGTATAAATATTTTTGGAGATTCTTTTAGAGAAAAAATAATTATATCAATTCACAAGCTAAATAAAATAGGCAAGAAGCACAGAGAACAATGCTCCTTAGTTGTTGTTTTTTTTATTTTTCTAGGAAATGTAGTCTAAACTTTATTACTGAAGAATTCCTTTTTTTTTTTAAATTTAAACATCTTGACTACATAAGTGATTGTGATTAGGTTTCAGTCATGTAAAGAACACCCCTTCACCAGTGCAACATTCCCACCACCAATGTCCCAAATCTCCCTCTATCCCATCCACCCCCACCTGTACTCCAGACTGGCTTTCCAGTTACCTCATTCATTCACATGCTTATGGTAGTTCTCTGTGTAGTTATTTCTATAGCTGCACTCACCACTCTTTGTGGTGAGCTTCATGAAGTGAGCTGGAAGTTCCAGCCCTCCTCTCATTGTCTCTGAGGATTGTTGCAAAAATGACTTTTATTTTTCTTAAAACCCATAGATGAGTGAGACTATTCAATGGATGTAAAGCAAATTGATTTCAACTTTCTAACAGTCAAAAATAAATTTTTAAGAAATAAAAATAATTGATTGAAAATCCCCTTGTTTTACATGAAGTATATTACTTATATCGTAAAACAAATAAAAATAAATCTTGCCCAAAACTTACTTTATAAACTGTATATTTTATAGCTGTATATACTTTATAAACTTTATGAACTGTATCAACTAATTTATTTTTATCTAATTTTTAAATAAAAGCAGAATGAATTGACAATTATCACACAAATTTGACATGAAAAACAACATATGCTAATAGATCTACCAAATTTACTTTATATTATAAATTTCCAATTGGTGTTATGGCAATTTTTAAATGAATTATTTCATCATGTTGACCTTTTAGCTTTACAAAATTTTAGCTAAGCAATGGAAAAGTCCCTAATATAATTTAGGACCTTGATTTAAATAATCAAAAGAGATCTGGCTTTATATTTCTTTATGATTAATATTAATTTATCTTTCTTCATTGTTTTCATTAAATAAATGCTAAAATATGTAATTTTGATGTCAGTATCTTACAATGTTCAGTCTATGTTCAGTCTATGAGATTATGTAAGATTCTCTAATTGAGAAGATATGAGTAACCACAGAAATCTTTCATTATTTCAATGAAAAAGAAACAAGTACAATATATTTAATTTTAAGAAAATCAAATAAAATCACACAGGAAAAGGTATTAAAGGAATACTATATATATTGTTCAATGAAGTACTAAGCCAATCAGTTAATAATTCTGATCGTTCATATTTCTACTAATAAAGACTATGAACTTGATTATCTCTGTGTTTCCTTTTGCCATTAATTAGGAAGGAAGGCATGTGGTACTGATCCGAAGAGCAGATATGCTGGGCCCATAGAATCTTCCTAAAAATCCCTCAACCCTTCACCAGCTAGCAATCCTGCTTCAGTCATTTAATGGATCTTTCTGACCTTCATTTTTCTCAATACAAACAGCATGGTTTAGTAACTTATCATGCTTTTTAAGGATTCAGCATTTAAAATAAAGGTGTTTCAAACAGTGATTAGTTCAATAATGTAATGATTATTTCCATTGTTGTTTGTTGATGTATTTTTGCGCATTTGTATTTGTTACTTATGTAGCATCAATATACGCTAAAACGTGTGTTCCCACTAGCACACGTGAGCATAATTAAAATTCTTGAGTTGTGTAAATATAATATTGTATCTTTTGTATCAATATGATTTTACTATCAAATAATATTAGTAGTATGATATCTGTCTGACTTATTGCCCATCCCATGAATAAAAACATTTTTTTTTAGCTTTCTCTATGCTAATATATAAGGATTTCTTCACATCACCACTGTAATGGGAAGGCTTCTGCATTATAATTTGTTCAGCTTTACTATTATATTGACTTTGTTAAATATGGGATATTTGGGGGCCAGAGAGACAGCATGGAGGTAAGGCATTTGCCTTGCATGCAGAAGGCCGGTGGTTCAAATCCCGAAATCCCCATATGGTCCCCCGAGCCTGCCAGGAGCAATTTCTGAGCATAGAGTCAGGAGTGTGACCCAAAAACAAACAAAAAAAATGGGATATTTTACCTAAATATAGAACACATAAGCTACTTTTCTGTAACATAAATTACTTACATTTTTATTTTATTTACCTAAAAATTTGACTAACATTTGAAAATTGTCATCTTATAAATTGTTAGTTATAAATTTAAGAAAAACATCTGAAAAACAAATATTGATCACTTGAATCTTAACTTTCTTTAGCATAATTTAATTAATTTGCCATATCAAATTTTCTACATGCCAAATTCTTTGGAATAGGGATAAAACTTCAGCAAGTAACTAGAGCAGAAACATTTGTATGTTGCCTAATTCTTTGAAATGTGTCCTATTATTTTTCAAAAAAATTTTAATCATCAAAAAAATTATAACAATGGTCAAAGTAATAGTACAGTGGTAGGACAGTTGCCTTGCATGCAGCTGCCCCAGGTTCAATCCCTGTCATCCCACCAGGAGTAATTCCTGAGTGCAGAGCCAGAAGTAAGCCCTGAGAACTGCAGGTGATAGCCAGAAAAACAAACGAACAAAAATTAAAAAAAATTATTTAACTTTAAAGAGCATTCATTCAACCCCTTTCTGGACCTAATTCATTTGTGATTCAAAAAGAAATGTATTTGTTCCAGAAAAAGATTGAATAGCATCTTTACTTGACTAGTCAATTAAGTTTCTTACTCACTAGAGAAAATGAACAGAATTCAGACATCAGTCATTGTACACACACACACACACACACACACACACACACACACACACACACACACACACACACACAGAGCAATTTTTTCCTCAGACTGTCTTTTAATAAAAGACACTTGTCTTTTAATAAAAGACAGTGTGGAGAGAATGTAGTTAGAGTAGAGAAGGGTCTACTATGACAATGACATGCATGGCACCCCTTCATTAACAATATTGCAAAACACAGTGTCAGAGGTGGGGAGAGAGAGAAAAGAGAGAGAGAAGAGAGACACAGATAGAGAAAGAGAGAGAGAGAGCATTAAAATGCCTGTCTCAGAGCAGGCAGGGGAGGGTGGGTGTAAGGGAAGAGGATATTAGGGAAGTTTAGAGGGAAAATGTTAACAGTGGTGGCCAGAAATGTGAACTAGTGAGGGTTGTTGTACATTGTATGACTATAACTATGATGAACAACTTTATCTATGGGGAAAAAAAAACCTGTAGTATGAACAACCTTGTAACCATGGTGTTTAAATAAAATTTTTTAGCACAGAGACAGCATTGACCCCTGAGCGTCACCGATGTGGGCCAAAAAACCAAAACAAACAAAAAATGTATTCCTCAGAAATGTTCCCTATTAAAATAGACAACTTTGAAGTTTTTGAGAAAATGATAAGTAAACGATGAAAAATATGGACCCTCCAAAATTCTTAGAGGAAAACTAGAGTATCAGAAATGCTAGTGTGATAGTTTAGATTTGTTCAGTTACTATGACTCTAGACTGAAAAAGTATAAAAAAGTTAGAGAAGCTGACATTTTAAAAAAGAAATAAGCTGATTTTTTTTCATTCTGACAGATGATTCTTTTTTTGAAAGTCATTTTCCAGAGTTTATTACATCATAACTTTTCAGTGCATAAAAGTGTTTTTAGATTTTTTTTTTACTAACAAAGGAAAAAACCCTCAAACTTAAAGTTAGATATCACTAACAAATAATAAAGATTAAGAATCTCTGAAGTTCTCCTAGGAGAATAGATAAAATAAAATCATGGCTATATTTACAAAAAATAAACCATCTCAGTTAAGAATATCTTTTCTTTTCTTTTTTTTTTTTTGGTTTTTGGGTCACACCTGGTGGTGCTCAGGGGTTACTCCTGGCTGTGTGCTCAGAAATAGCTCCTGGCAGGCATGGGGGACCATATGGGACACCGGGATTTGAACCAACCACCTTTGGTCCTGGATCAGCTGCTTGAAAGGCAAACACCGCTGTGCTATCTCTCCGGGCCCAAGAATATCTTTTGAGGAATAAAACTAACACTTGAAACAAGGAATAAATATATACCTATCTATTCATGTTACTTTTAAAACTTGATACTCTGGAAAATAAATGAGCACATTTTTGCAGTGGTATCTTAATCCTGCCTTTTAGGCTATTTAATGGATTTATTAAATTAAACATATAAACAGTGTAAATGATGTAAGGAACTTTTATTTTTTCCTAATGTTGCAACTTTCTACAGACTCTTTATAAACTCTAACAAAATGCCACATTTTTATTCTCTCAAACGTTTGCTGTATTTTTGATACTAACATTTAGGAACTGAAACTTTTCTGAAGTTTAAAGCTGATACAATATATAGCAAGCACATCCACACATACACAACACTTGTATAGCTTTAAAAATGGTAAAAGTAATTTTCTACTGAAATGTACTTCATTTCATGTAGTGTGTTGTAATAAAAATCAATTAAGACAGTAAATTTCAGCCACTCAAAGGGAATTGTTCAGTCTAAAGTAATAAGGTGATGACGACTCTTCATTGGGAAAGACAAACAAGAATGCTTCAGCCACCTGGTGCCAGAACAGTAGCACAGCATAAAGGGCGTTTGCCTTGCAGGCTGCTGACCCTGGGTTTGACCACCATCATCCCAATGGTCCCAAGAGAACCATCAGGAATAATCCCTGAACACAGAGCCAGGAGTAACCCCTGAACCCAGCCAAACCAAACCAAACCAAACCAAAACAAAACAAAACAAAGAAGAATGCTTCAGTGATTCAAGCCACACATAAAATTCTTAGTTTTAAAATCAGTATAGAATAAAGGAATTTCAAGTAGGAGAGCTAACTTGAAAGCCTCCTTATCGCAACCCCTTTTATTATATTTTAGATCTGATTAAAAATTTCATTTTCATAGTGGTGCATTTGTCAAAAATTGTGTTGATTGACATTATAAATCTTATTACTATGGACTGTCTAGGTCAGTTTGAGAATATGTTGAAATAATACTTTGTTTTGTCCCTTGCTGCAGTCCTTAGATGAAATGTGACTTTTATTCCAACATATTTTTTTCTCTCCTTGCTCTCTCTTAGCCTTACAGCTTTCCTTCATTTTGAACAGTTTTGCTACTAAACAGTGGGACAATGGTCTTAGTTAAAATCTATTTTCTCCCCAATACTTTACTGCCCTCTAGTGGTTCATAAGAAAATATTTGGAGGCCTCCTCCATCTGGATGAAAAGCACAAGACACCATTTTATGCTTCACTGCGACTGCGGAAATTCACGGTGAGTTGCCATAGTGTTTATCTCAACATAAGAAAACATGGTTTCCTTGTTTTATTTTTTAAACTAACTGTTCGTGCTTTTTATCTTGAAACACTTAAAACTACTGGATTTCTTCTATAGCATACCTGATTCTTCACTATTTTCCTTTTCTCCCTTCATTCTTCTTTCTTCAC